>NW_009798306.1:266507-293027 GCF_000520075.1 Aphanomyces astaci | reverse complement strand
TTCGTGGACCGCTTCCAGTCACCCACGTCGATCTCTGAAAACCCACACAAAATCAGCTCCAGCTCTTTGTAGTCGAACGGCATGAGCAGCTCCTGGGGCAACACGTCGTACAGACCCTGCACCAGCCGCTGCAGCTGCGGCGCCACGCGCTCAAACATCAAGTACTGCACCATCCTCTCCACGTACTCGGTCTTGTTGGCGTTGGTCACCCCCACGTCCCGACCCCCGACCACCAGCTCCACTTCCGGTACATCCGTGTCCACACTCACACTGAATGTCAGCGCCAGATCGTCCACGTCATCGCAGTCGCGAATGTAGGTCAAGTTCGAATACACGGTCAGGTCCAAGTACCGAACGTCTTCGATCGAGACGGGGTACCCCAGCAACATCTTGAACAGCGGGACACAAAAGTGAAATGGCAGCACTTGGCCGTCAATGATGGCTCGACCGAGGAGCCGTCCCACCGCTTGAAAGTCTGCCAAGTGGTTGGGGCCGTGGTCTCTTTCCGAGTTGGGATTGATAAAGAACGACTGGTCGTCCTTGTTGGCAACCATAAACAGCCCTTCCTTGGTTTCAAAGATGGCCATGGTCACAAGGGTATACCATTCGCGACTGACGCCGCCCGCGTCCACAGCGCTTTCCCCCAGCAGCGTGACCTTGGTTTTCGTGCACAAGTTATCGGGCTTGATCTCGCCCAGCAGTTTCAACGACATGGGCATCAAGGTGGCGCGCCGGACTTCGATCTTGGTGTGGCCCGTGTACACGAGCGACAGCTGCTCCAACAACCACGCGTACTTGATGGAAAAGTTGTACGACCGCAGCGTCTTGAGGTTTGGAAGCCACCAGGATGCGATGGGGTCGCCCAGAAGCGTCTTGGACGCGCTCGCGGCGGTCAGCGGGGACAGAGCCAGCGCCGCCGTCGAGGCATATGACGAACGCGTGGAATGTACGAGGTAGATGATGGCGGACGGAGTTGGTGGGATGCCAGGGGCGTTGTTCCAGTACGCCTCGCCCACTGCGTCAATGTCCCGAGTCCATTGTTTGCGTTGCCTATACATAGTGGTGGATCATCGGACGATTGAAGATATATAAAAGTATAGATTTGATACAGTGCAATCACAAATACTAGGATATATAGATATATATATAGATATATATATAGATAGATGTGGGGGGGGGTACCATGCGGCGCGTTGTTTTAGGTTGAGGTTTTCAATGGGAATCGTGTTTTCGCAATCGCCAAATTCTGGCGCGGCCAAGAGAAACATGGCTAATTTCGCATACATATTAGAAAAATTTGATTTTTGATACTTCCTCTGTTCCAGGTTACTGCCGACATTTCAAAATTCTACTTTTGATAATATTTTTCATTAGAAAAAATCGATTTTCATACATATGGGGGAAAAGCTACCACCTAAATTTACTGTACCTCGACTGGTGTCGCACAACACACACGCGTCCGTCTCGTCGGGGTTATAGAACGCACAGACGCCACATTTCCATTTCGTAGCTTCGAGACCGCTAACAATGGTCAGCGTGAGTTGAGGTAATCAACAGGTGTCGCAAGAATATGAACGAGTAGAACGTACACATCTTCCAAGTCCCCCCTCGTCAATCCATCCAAATGTCCAGCGGACCTAGTGCACATTCACCAGCACGCATCAACACCAAGAGTTTGGCGGTGAAGTGGGATGCAGCCGTCGACGTTACGCATTGGGAAGCAAGGCTTGGCGCACCGCTCGGATCGTGGCCTCTTGCAACTGCGAACGACATAGGATGCTGACGTAGGACACGAGGAGCGTCAGCCCAGACACAACGTAGAGCTGGTACGCTCCATAATGGTTTGCGTCCATGGTGTTGTCGGTGCCGCCGTGAGTTTTGTTATGACATTCATGCTGGTAATACCTGTTTTTGGGATCTACCATGGATAAACTGGAGTATCAGAGTAATCAACCAATCAAAACTCTGATATGGGGCATTAATTCATGCTCAACATCGAACTTCCCCTGGATTCCCAGGCACGACAAATTCACAATGCACCTCAACACTGCGAGAGACTGTCATTGACTTGGAGCGTGCTATATGTATAACGTTAGTATGGTTTGTTCATGGATCGAGAATCGACCACACTCAATAAACACATCAAAGGAGGTGGATAATCTTGGGATTTACTTTCTACTTGGGATTTACTATTGATCTAGGATGCTTGGAGCAAACATCAGTGTGTCAAACCTCGTCACATTCCTACTGTAGTACTACTACCTCTGTACTAGTACTTACTCCAACTATTCATAATACTACAGCTTCATAGTACTACATGTACAGTACTACTTATCTAATACTATTAATAGTACAGTACCTATTACTAGTAATAGATACTCTTAATAGTAGAGAACTTCTGCAAACAGGGAGATGCAGGAATAGACCATACATTTGACATTGCGATCCACTAACGTTAACGTTAACATGTAAACGGACATTGCCGTGATGATCACAGAATTGCTAACTCCTTTCGACCCTTCCCCAAATTGCTCATTTGACAAACTGCTGATTCTGCGCTACTTGTAGGGTTAAACCGGGTATTTGCCTCACCACCTGTCTGATAGGATGCGAAATTTAATTCCTGAGCCTTACATTTACCTATATATTTATTGAATTTTACTATCCGTTCGCTACCCGTTCTATATCGGAAAAAATCAGAAAAAATACGTTTCACCCCCGCGAGAAAAATTCGACACTACAGCATTTCCAGTCAATGTGAAATGAACACGTTCGAAACACGTCAATTTTCAAACCAACATGAATTCTCTAACATTCAACTTGAAACATACTTTGTTTCATATATATTCTGGTGTATGATTTGGATAAAGGAACATTTTTCATGTTGAGATGTGAAACTGCACTTGTGAAATCTTATAATATTTCTGCACTTGACATTATTGACTGGAAATTCATTTCAAATTGAATGGGAAATGGTGTAGATGCATGCGCGCATGAGCAAAATGCAGAACTTCGGTGGGTGAATATATACATAACGTTAGGCTAAGAATGACGACGACGAGGGATGGGACGCATACCAACTTGTAGAGTATTACACGGCATATGTGCACATCACAACCTGCACCGTAGCACCTATCTATAGATAGCGGCATCTCATGTGCATGTGCGAATTGGTCCTTCACCGTCGTCGTTTTCGTCCTCTATACTCCACGTAGGTAAGAATGCTTGCATGCACTACCTTGCTACACATGTGGAGTACATGAGCTCACAGTTTCATGCGTCGCTCCCGAGAATTCGACCACCTGCGCTTGGACTTTCCTCCCATGCGCACATAATATGCTGTACATACTGTACATGCCAATATATATCATAAAAGCACTTCAATTCAAAATACTTCATAAAATGTTGATATAATACAACATTGAGACTCGCAGGTAGAGAATATTCCGTTAATATTCACAGAACGAAAGGATGAGTTTTATAGTTTTTGAAAGGATGAGTTTTATAGTTGTTGTGCATCAGTACTATTATTAATAACTGTATACCGTTAATATTCACAGAACGAAAGGATGAATTTTATTGTTTTTGAAAGGATGAGTTTTATAGTTGTTTTTGTGCATTAGTACTAACTGTATACCGTTAATATTCACAGAACGAAAGGATGAGTTTTATAGTAGTGCATATTAGTGTTAAAGGGACAAATACGGTTTGCGCACCGCCGCTTCGGCGTCTACTTGGCGGTGGTTGGTGCGGGCGCGGCCTTGCTTGGCGTCATGGCGGCGCTTCATGAACACGATGCCGATCACGAGCACCAAGCAGATGGCTCCGACGATGGCGAGGGCCACGTAGCTGACGCCGCCGCCCTCCTGGATCTGGTCCACGTCCAGCGTGTACCGGCCCAGCTTGTCGCCGAGCTTCTTGTCGACAAAGTAGCCGCGGTCCCACATCAGACTAAACGCTTTCTCAAAGAACATGCCGGCGGCGGGGCCGTTCTTGAGCGCGTCGGCCGTGATGTCGGGCGTGTTGCACGGACCGTCGCTCTCACCGGGCGCTTTGATCCATAAAAAGTAATCAATCAAGTCGTTCCCGGTCTTGGACGTCGGCGGCACCCCGATCGCCGCGTACCGGCTGTTGCACCATTCACCCGTGCCATCCTTCGGGCCCAAGTAGTTGCGCGACGTGTCGATCACACACTTGTATTCCTTGTTGGAAGCTTTGACGAACTTGGCGCACATGTCGCTCATCTCGGACGTCTTGCGGTAGTTGGACGTGCCCAAGGCGATCCCGCGCACGTTGCCGCCCTTGGACGCCAGCTGCTTGACGGCTTGCACAACTTCGGACGTCAATTCGTCCGTTTTCAACGACCAGTACCCGACGTCAATGTACAAGCTTGCGTTCAAGTTGTCGTCGGTCAACATGGGAATTGCTGTCATCATGTTGTCCAGGTACCCCGCGGTTTTCCCGCAGGGGGCGTCGAGGGCCAGGCCGACCCCATCCGGCTCCATGATGTAGTTCACGGGACGGGTACCTACCAACGACGCCAGTTCCTTGATGAACGCCACGTACATGTCCGCGTCCTTGTTCGCGCCTTTGTTACTGAAGCCGGCTTTGCAATCCTTGTTGGGGAGACCGTACACGGCAATGGTGGGAACCGTGGACGAGTTGCAGTTGTTCAGGAGCTTCTGCATTTCCTTGTAGTAGTCCGGGTTGTTGTCTGTCCACCACGTGACCACTTGGTTCTGGCTGACCTTTTGAATCGCGTTCTTCAATTCGGGAAACACATTTTGCGCCGAGGTGTACGAGTACACGGGGTTGCCTCGGCACAGAGGCAGGTCCGTCAGCTGTGCCATCACTTCTCCATTCAGGTATAGCGTCGCCGCCGCAACCATCACCGCGGCACTGTGAACAAAGCCACCCATCATCAGCTCTGCCGTGGAAAGAAGCAGAAATGTGAGCAACGTTGGCACACGGAGAAGGGTATCCGGATAAATCACCTTGCCGAACCTCGGGCAAGCGAGTAAAACCTGGTGGTCAAGCTCTTTCCGCGGCATTATCCGGATATCTGGTGGGATTAACCTGTTTTTGGAAATATGAGTGTCGCAAGTTGTGGAGGGGTGAAATACTCGCGACACAACTGGCGATAACGTTACGATAGTTAACGTTAATATTTATCATTGGAGCTACTGTAAGGATAATGTTAACCTCAAAGTTGCATTCCATTCCTATTTGAGTCGATAATCCCTTCAATCCTTCAATACGTAGCGGTATAAAGGCGGCTACGGGTAGAATTATACTATTAATAGCAGTAGAATTACTGTAACTTTAAAGTACGGACCGTACCTCCTCCTGCAGAGACGAAAAACATGATGATTGGACAGAGTTCACTAAATACAACAATTTCATTGGCTGTGTTTTATGTCGAGCGCGATCATCCGGATAAATTCCATACTTTGAACGATTAGGAGTACTATTCTTTTCATAGTAATACTACTCAATTCGCCACCTTCATGGGCTCGTCCAAGTGCACATGGTGCCAGAAAGCGACGTGGAAGTTTGAATGTGATTCCTGTGCAAGGCCACATGGCGTTCTGGCCGCCGTACGTCATTGCCAGTCATGCTCAGAAGCATGGCATGCAGTTGGTGCATCGCGACTCCACGTTCGAAGGGAGGCGCCTACAACCAAAATCGCCGCCACGTCCGTCGAGGATGCATTGGAGGTTCAAATCCAGGAGAAGATGCTATTGCTTCAACAAACCCTGGACACGCCGCAAGGCACACAAGAATCGACCTCTACCGATGTCGTTCCCACCGCCGATCAACCTTTCGCGGTCGACTCATCCGAGACCAATTCGTTGGGACTAGACGTCGCCGCCACGTCGCACTCTACCGACGTATCAGTATCCCAAAACTGCAGGAACGGTGACATGAAGGAAAACGATAGCGCGAGTAGCACCACCTCGGGCAACTTTCCCGGGGACGACAACGGGCCCGAAATCATTGTCATCAACGATGATGACGACGACGACTCTCCAGAAGACGCCGCCACCGCCGACGTCGACGAAGTAAGCCCCCACGACAAGAAAGATGGACGTTTCTTCATGACACCACGATAGGAATGGAGTCAGCTGGAACCCCTCGATCCGGCATTAGTCGACCAACTCCTCGCCATGTGCACGATCCAAGATGCTGTCAACTGCGTGCACTTTACGCAATGCCGCGACAGCGCGTGTGTCGCGGCCAGCCAGCATCAGGTCCATGTCACGTGTCCAGATCAGTCTGCGATGTGCCGAGCGTTCGGCATGCTAACCCAGCACTGCGAGACATGTCCTACCGCAGCCACCTGCGCTGTGTGCGTGCTAGGTAGGTACCATTCGAACATGTTTGGTTTTCTAAACTCCTTTGGTGGGTTTTCTATATGATTTTCTCTGTAACTGTGGGCTTCTTTTATTATTGTTGACGGGACAAATTCGAATGTTCTTCAGTGCTGCAACGACGTCTTCAATACAAATACGTCGCGCTCTGCCAAGCGCTGTCGGTCCTTCCCGCGACTGCTCCATCGTCGCCGGTGGCCGTGACGCAGTTCCAAGCGTATGCGCGGCAATCCCTCAAGATCCGCAAGCAGACGTGCGAGTTGGAACTCAAGGACACGGTCGACACCATCCGACGTCTACGTTTGCCAACGACCACGTTGCCCCCGATCCAGAATCATTTCCATCGCGTGACGGTACCTCCTTCCTTTCCCATTGTACGTCGTCATGAACGCGTGATGTACATAGATCCCAAAGTGGAAGCGGATGCGAGACCCCATTAGCGACCTCATGTTTGCCGGCACGGACACGGAAAAGTGGCGCAAATGGGTGCAAGAAGGCCTGCACATTGTCCAAGCCATGGAGTGCAAGTACAAAAAGTACTGCCGACGCGAATGCGCCACTTGGGTGCAGGCGATTCAAACGTATACGACGATGCACAAACTCGATCCTTCGAAGGTGACCTCCACGCCCGAAGGCGAAGCGATTGCCCGCCATCTCTCGCACTACCCGTGCAAGTTTCGCCAGTGCATGTACTGCACCTTGAGTACGTCCCAGGCAACATGCATGATGGTTAACGACGATCATGCGTAGTGCGGCGCAGTGAAAACGAGGTGAAGCTGGCCATGGCGACGCTGTGCGTGTCCAAACTGGCCGGGTTGCTCCGCCTTGAACGCAATCCCGTAACGCTGCGGCAGCTCGAAGCCAAGTTTCGTCGGTTCCAAGCCTTCCAAGGCGAAGTCGAGAAGAAGTTGCGGTGGTTTGCGCAGGCGTTGCCGCTGTGGAGTCGACCGCATACCCCTGTCGTGGACACTCCTGGCGACCATTACTCTGGCTAATCAAGGCGGCCACCACACTCGCGTACGGCACACCTCATCCATTAAGACAGAGACTTCAATGCAAGGCTTCCATCGTCATCTCATTCAACGGCGCAACAAGATGTACCTTCATCGGCTCGGAAGGGTGTCCCTTGCATGATGCGGTGCGCACGATGGCGATCATCGCGATGAGTTTTTCAATTCTCGAAGAATGTGGAAGCTTTGGCAGGGTTCGAAAATCTATGAAGTTCGACGCACTTAAACGCATTAAAACCCAATTTGATTTCTTCTGTCAGGGTTAAACCCATTACTACATATACCGTATTTGTCGTACTCCTGCACCGTAGCCAACCCCAACGAAGATTAGTTCACTGGTGTAGGTACAGGAGTGCAAGAAATCTAGGCTGCAAGACTACGCCAAATAAAAACCGGTTTTATACTTCAACCCATATCTGACGTGTAAAAAAATCAGAGTTTTGGCGGGTGTTGAATCGCTCGGTTGCATACAAACGTCCAATGTATGCAAGGTTCAATATCGCACTTAACAGGGATGCCTTGCATAATGATAGGTTTTGACCAACAATCAAACTGTGAGCAGCGCCTATTAGATCGATGGGCGGCGCAGTGTGGCAGAAGTACATGAAGCTGGGGCGGCAAATGGCCATGCCAGATCGCGTGAATGCGTATTGGAACGGTCTGACGGTGACCGAGCGGCAAAGCGTGTTGTTCCTGGACGAAGCTGACCTTGTGAAGCAGCTCTACAAGCTCAACTTTTCCCTCCTCTGCGTCGGGCTCATGCAACGACGGCTCAAAAAAGCATCGTCGTCTTCGGACGAGCCGACATACGAACTGTTGGAAGCGATGGAGTTTATGGACATTGGCACGGGTATCATGACCGTGAAGAATGAACTGGTGCAAGACGGTCACGCGCCCGCCTTGTTTGAGCTCATCCAAGGAAGCCTGCATGGTTTCCTCGCCCAACCGCACGTGCTGAGTGATAAGGACTTTACGCAACTGTTCTTCCACGACAGCGAAGGCGTGAGTTCCTGGGACGAGTACCAGCATCTCATCGCCATGTTGCTCGAGCAGGTACAGTACATTTAGGTCGTCCTCATGTAGTATCGCCCGCCGCCCTGACGATAGCTCTATGAATGTAGCTGATTGTCAAGAGCTTTGTGGCATATCTGGAGAGGGAATCCTTGCGACAAATGGAAGCCTTGCTACAGGAAGTGGACGAAGAAACCAAGCACGTTGCCTCGTCCACGACCAAGAAAAAGAAGAAGCGACGGAAACTCGCATGTTCAACGACATCGGCACCGCTCAACGAGCCCCCTTCAGACCTCCAGTCCACCACGACATGCCCGTCGCCGCCGCAGTCGCCGCCCGCATCTGCGAAGCATCCATTGCCGATAATGCCGCCGCTGTCTCCTCCTTCCGATGCTTCTCCCCGGATCAAAGCCACGACCGCGCGTCTTCCCATTCGCATGTTGAACCCCGCGGCGGCAGAATTCAAGCCCCTGCTGCCCCTGAAACGAAAGTTCGAGTCGTTCGTGGTGCATGTGGAGAATGACGAAGATGCAGAAAGAAGTCGCGAGTACCATGGCTGGCGGCGGGGAGCGGACGACGACGACTCGGACTCTGACGAGCATGCGGTGATCGATGTGTCCAGAGGTGGGTCTAGGAGTGTCATGTTCGGAAGGATGATTGACGCGACATGTAGATGTGGAACTGGACGCGCAATTGGCGCACCTGTACCACGTGACGTCGGAACTGTTTGGATGGAACTTTTCAAAGCATTGCGAGTACAGAGGCTATGAGGCGCCAGCAGCATGGAACGACGATGGATTCTTCCTCACGAACCCCGTCGTGCGCTTCTTCACGCCGGACTGCGATCTATGCACGAGTAGGATGCGATGTAGGCGACATCAAGCACAGGAAGACGCATGGACGTGGCGGCGGCAGACCTTGCACGAGCCGCCCCCTGTTCAAGACTACCAAGACACGTACTATCGATGACCGACGACGTCGTAGGAATTCAAGCCATCCATTATCATGTAAATAAACACTGAAGCATATATCGTCGTCGTTGTTGTTGTCTACTTCTTGCGGTCGTTGTCGTCCAGGTCGTCCGCGGCAAGGTCCGGAATGGTCTATCAACGATGGAGAGTCAGGGGACAGGTCGATGGAGGACGACGAGCGATGCAGTACCAGATCAGGCTTGAGGACTGCATGCATCGCGATGGATCCAGCGAACAAGGACCCGATGCTCACGCCAAAGAGGAAGATGTACTGGCCGAAGTTCAATCGCATGTCGCCGCCGCTGAATGAAGGAGAATGAAGGGCGTTGATGGCGCGCCAAGGATGGGCCAATGGGAGTTTACCATTGGTCAAAATAAAGCGAATCATAGTGCTTGTCTTGTGATTATGTGCTCGTATTGGCTGAAATTTAGCGAATCATTGCATGTATTTGAAAAATACAAGCCTGTGATTGGCTTTTAATTGAGTGTAAACACAAAGACTCCACAACAAGGAACGAGATGGCAGCAAGGGCGGCGATGGCGCGGAAGAAGAGCAACTTGTTCGTCAATGTGGGGATGCCGTTTGTGCTGTTCGTGGTCGGAGGTTTCACTGTGCTAAACCAATTCCTCGACGGGAAGATGGAGAAGAAGGACGTGATGGTGAAGAGCCAAAGCGAACGGGCGTTCAACTTGGACGAGGAACATCGGGTACGTCCGTCGCCACTACAACATGTACGCGCATGAGTGTGGACGCTGGCGTAGAAAATCATGCAGAAGCTCAACACGACCGACTTAGTCATCAAGCGCATCCCAGCCCCTGGCGAGGACCCGCGCAACGTCAAGTAGATCGATCACTATCCAACATCTTCGTGTGCAAACAGTAACACAGGAACATGCAGCTCGAATCCCAACTTGTCTGTGACTCGAACGATGAAGCTCTCTGCTTAGCTCGACCTACGTCATGCCCAAACCCGAGTGTGTACACACACGGATGCTCTTCATTCACCTTGGCACTGTACCCACACATCTCTCATCGAACCACTACTACTCCCATGCATCCTTGTCTTGGTCTAGCAGCAATGGCTCGTGCGAGACTAGATGCGTGTCCAGAGGGAGGTACCACTTGTAGTAAATGGCAGGGAGCAGCACAGCCAGCACCGCCGCCAGCACGCCCGACTGCGGCCACACTTTGAGCACGACACTCACGGCTAGGACATACGTGGCAACTTGTACGATCAGGAGCAGCCCAGAGCACCCCAGGTCCTTGGCGTTCTCGGCCGCGATCGCAGTCAATTCCGCCGCTTGAAAGCACGTGTGCGACACCTACAACACACCCAATAAACTAATATTCATCGTAATCCTGTATCCAATCCTCCCTCTCAAACATCTATATATATGTACAACACCACACCAATCTCATTTGTCCTGTATCCAATGTTCAACTCACATCAATCGTAGTTTTCCTGTATCCAATGGTATCCAAGTACCGAACTCTCTCGATATACTGTCAATACATCAATCTCCTTTGTCCTGTATCCAAGTTCATTCCAAGAGCCTAATAGATGCGAATAGGTACACGACAGCATAGAATAGCTTGTCGACGCCTACCTCGGCCCATAAGCCCGGCGGCCGCACATGCTTGTAAAACGTGTTGAGGGTCTTGGGGGCAGTGGGAGGTGTGAGCCAAGCGACTGCGACGGACACGACGCCGGACGCGGAGGACGCCCACAGGAACACATGGGACTCGCCGAGGTGGGGACAGGCACTACGAGATATATATAGGTACACGACCACTGGAAATACTCGAAACCAATCCATGTGAACTCGTACAAAAAGATGGCCGACGCCGATACGACGCCCGTGCACAGCCCCGCGGCGCACCCGACGCCGTTGAAGCGGGCCCAGTACCACGACAAAAAGTATGGGTACACGACTCCCCCACCCATGGCAATCGTCATGAACCTATGGAATTTTCACATCACACTGGTATTGCACTATTATATTTCGTAGGTGTACATATGTACCCCCAAATGCGATTGATGGTTCCTATACCGAGGGACAAGCCCCACCCGAGCAATACAATCACGACCGTGGATACCCTCGCTTGAAGGACCAGCTGGGCCGGCGTCGCCTTGGGGCAGATCATGGCTTGGTAAATGTCAATAGTCCAATATGAGGATGCGCTGTTGATCGTCGAGTCGAACGTGGTGAGTGCGGCGGCCAGCAGCGACGCCACGATGCACCCCCGGTAGCCTACTCTCGTATATAAGCAAAAAAACGTAGAATAGGTACACAAGAACGATAAATAAGACAAAACCATCAACCTACCCGAAGGTACGACGTTGGACAGCACGAACGGCACGACTCGTTCTGGGTCCACAGTCACATTCGGGTGGTGTTGCGTAAAGTCGATGGCGAGCGCGGCGATGGCGGCGCCGAACGCCCAGCGAAGCAGCAGCAGCAGCATGGCCAGCACACTCTGCTTGCGCACGTCGTGCTCGGTCTTGGTCGCGAGCACGGTTTGCAGTCCCCCGCCTACCGTAGTTCATGATGGTTCATCTGTACCGTGTACATGTACAATGGTATGAAACGGGAATATATATATTATTGGTTTAGAAAATCTCAATTCCATTCCTGGCTGGGGTTATACATACTACAGTATGTACAGACAACGAGGGAATTTAAGGCTCATCGAAGTTCTGTGTGTAGCGCAAATTTCACGATATGACTGGATAGCGTAGTTCGAAATTCGAAACATATTATAAAAATTCACCAATAGAAATTTAAGTATTTCGTGATTTGCTGCTGATTGGCTGAAAAAAGTGTGTGACACTCAAAACTTCGATGAGCCTTAAATTCCCTCGTTGTCTGTATAATAAATAGGAAGAGTTCAATATAAACGGGAATATGTATGATTGGTTTAGAAAATCTCAAATCCATATATATATATATATATTGTATGTATAATAGTATACTAGTAATACAATAGGAAGAGTTCAATATATAAATCGTTTCAATTGAAGTACTACTGTACTGTACATGGTGCACAAGAATAGAACGAAAATGCCATCCGATTTGGTGACCACTTAGGGCTGGTCTGGATGCCAGATTCCTTACTAAATGCAAGGTATTTGCAATGGTTCGGAAAATACATTCGGCTCAAAACTCGTTTCAATTTGTTCTTCTATATATCAATTGCATACAAATGACAATAGTCGGTAAAACGAGCATCTCTCATCATTAAAATATGCTCCGTGAATCATATTTTCACACCATACACGCAGAATCTGTTAATTGGAATTAGTGGCGGAGCAATGGCTCTGGAAAAAATGGACGCAAATCGGACCAAAAATGGTGCTGAAAATCGATGCACTACCTCATAGAATTATGCCATAACCCGTTTTGGCAAGTCTGCAAATATTTCCCAAAGTCTCATATCCCGTGAAAAAAAGGAGCAACGAAGTATCGAAAAAGTTGCCTGGATACCAGTTGAATTTTGGAAAAATTATTCGATTTCCGATTGAAGTGCAAGACTTGAACACAAACCTCCACAATAAAGTTGGACCAAATCGATCCATATATTTTATGCCATAAAACACCCGATTCTCAAGAAAATTGTGGCATAAAATTTTGTAATAATATCCATAAAAACGTATATATATATATATATATTATGCAGATAATGCCTGTCTGAATATGTTGTTTTTATGCAACGACAGTATACAGTAGTGGTAAAAGCTTGAAACAAGTGCAAGGACAACATACCGCCAGGTCCCGACGCCGACCGGAGGCACTGCAGCGTCAGATAGAGCAACACAATGCCGCCGAAGGAATTGTACATGGCGTACGGACTGTCGGCGGGGATGTTGGGCGACGACAAGGACGCGGCGGCCCAGGCGTCATGGGTCGTGGAGATGTTGAGGAACGAGGATGCGTTAAAGGTGGGAATAAACACGTGAAAGGTGCTGGGCAGGGTCACCTGCATGCCCCATACAGCTACGACCGTGAATGACGCGTAGATGAACAAGGACTGGTACACGTCTGTGAGCACCATGGACGTGAAGCCGGCGACGATCGTGTAGCCGAGCGCGATGGCCATGAGCCCCCCCGACGCCCAAAAGTCGGACGGGAGGCCTCCGTAGGCTGGCACGGCGATGAACTCGGTCACGAACTTGCCGCCGCCGATGCTGAAGTAAGCGACCCCAAAGATGCCGCCGACAAGGGACACGATCGCGATGGCGGTCCGGGCGACGCGACCGCCGAGTTTGGCTCCAAATCGAAACTTGATCCTATTGCATGGGACATGAAAGGAGGGGGTGTTGAGATGATGATGATGTGTACCATTCGCCTTTGGTGCGGACGGGACACCGACGAGCTAGCTTGCCGGTGAACGCAAGCTGGAACGCAAGAAAAAGACACAGCCCGCCGCGCACTTCGATAAACATGCCGCGCACACCGAGAGCGTAGATGAGCCCTGTGTTGATCATCGTGCCTGCAATGTCAATGTAACTGGACACGTCCGCAATCGCAAGCATCCACCAAGGCAACGTCCGGCCGCCGAGGTAGTAGTCGTCCAACGATTTCTTCTTCCGACACACGTACGTTGCAACGCCCCCCACGACCAGCACTGACACGAGGTACGTGGCGCATATGACGGTGTCCAACGCCGAGAAATTCGTCGCCAGCCCGATGTCGTCGCCGCCGCTGTTGGCCGGTGGCATGGTGGGTTTGCGGTCGGGGTGCCCGTTTTCGAATCAAGCTAATTTTTGGACCAATCAAGATCGTTGACATCCATGACTTTTTACTACCTACTCCAGAGTACTAACTATTTTAATAGTTAGTATTCTATACTATGTATTAAAATACATAGTATTACTAGGAATACTAGTAGTATTTAATATTATTAATAATACTAACCTTGAGCCAGTAGAAACTTCAAACACATGTTATAGGGACAGCATTTCTTCCAATCAAATCTCACGAGAGTATCCGTTCAGGATCGTTGTGGAGTGTACTTCTCCCCAAATAGTTGGATATACAAAGCCACGAAAACTCGTGTTTTGATCAACTGTGCTCTCTCAACTGTCTTCTAGAAGCACCATACTCGCTCCAGATCAAAGAAATAACCCGCTTGTTGATTCCTCCAAGAAATAATCGACATTTGACATGTGTTACAATAGACATTTCACACTTGTGCCACTTAATGTAACATACATGAAATGTCCATCGTCCGCCATATACAGACAGTAATCATCATATCCAACCAACGCCCTTGTTAACTGACTAGACACAACGCACCTCGGTCGTCGAGATGCTGCGATGCACAGTCACTCATTCATGTTGGCGATGCGGTCAAACGGTTGGTGTTGACATTTGACATGTGATACAATAGACATTTCACACGTGTGCCACTTAATGTCCCATGCGTGAAATGTCCATCGTCCGCCATATACAGAGACAGTAATCATCATATCCATTCAACGTCTTTGTTAACTGACTAGAAACAACGCGTCTCGGTCGTCGACGATGCACAGCCACTCGTTCGTGTTGGCAATGCGGTAAAACGGTTGGTGGTGCTCGTCCAGGACCATCGCATCGGTGGCGACTTCGACATGCGGGCGTACCGCGAGGGCGGGCATGACGGCGCTGTCGCGAGTGGACGGCCACTTTCGCCTGGGCAGCGCTCTCGACGTGACAAATACTCGTCGTTGCAGCGTCATTTTGACTTGGTCCATCGTGCGCTGCTGTGCGACTGCCACGTCACGGTCCCTTCCAACGTGGACTTCTTGGGGCACAAACACTTGCAGCGCAGGCAGCCCCAGCAACCGCCCAGACACCTCAACATATGCGACATCGTCCTCGCCCCGGACGAGTCGACTGCCGAGGACGAGCGCGTTGGCCGGCAGCACCGGATCCACCCCCGCCATCCGGAGCACCACATCGTGGGTGTTGGGCGTCCAGCAGACTGCGACTGGCGTGCGCATGCGATACAGTACGTCACCCGAGTGCACGACGTGGTGGAGCTCGACGGTGGCGGGCCGGCCAAGCTTGCGCGAGTCGGGCACTTTGAGGAACGGTTCGCAAAACGCATATCGACCCGAGAGTTCGCATGCGCTGCACAAGTCAAAGTCGAACGCGACGCTAGATTTGAACCGCGTGCCGCGGATGGGAAACTGAAAGCAGCCGTCGCAAGTAACGGACGTGTGGCAGATCGTGTACGAAGGAGCGTTGGAAGAAGCCCGGGGCTCTGGCATGGGCTGCTGGCTGGGTAATGCCAAGGAATTGATAACAGGCCACGCTGCGGGAACGACGGGGGTCGATGGTCGGCCGAGGAGCCGCGAGTCGAGGACCTTGAAGAATGGTTCCTGCGCGACATACAAGCCCGACGCTTCGCAGGCGCCGCACACGTCGAAGTTCTTGGCGGTGTGGGACTTGTAACGAGGTCCGACGATCGGATGCATGCCGCAGCCGTCGCACGTGATGGTGTCGTGGGAAACTATCGAGACGGGCGACACGAGTGAGCGCGAGGACGCCGCCTTGGGCCACACTTCGTCAATCGCTTTCTTGAGCGTATGGTTGGGAAGCAACGCCGTGTTGTCCAAGACGGCGTTGGTCACGGGGCTCGTGTGGCGTGTGCGAAACCAGTGCTGGATGCTTGTGCGGTCGTACGTGTGCCCGTCGCAGGCCACGACCGGCTCCACGAGAATGTCCTGGGTAATGGGTCCCATGAACGACACGAGATCGACCGTCACGCCATGGTCGTCAACTTCCAAGATCGCAGATTTGAGCGCATGGTTCGGCAATAGCGTTGTTGATTGCAAGGGTAGTAATGTGATAGGACTCGTGCTTTGCACTTCAAGCCACGCCTCCATGTAGCGACGGTCGTATGAGAACCCATCGGTCGCCACGACTGGATCGTCCATGCGCTTACCACCGATAGGGCAAGTGAATGCGGTGAGGGTAGTTGTCGTGGACTGCGGCGGTGGTGCCGACATCTCTTCCATCTTCTTGGCGATCTTTTTGCTTGAACAACGATCGGAGAATACCTTTGAACATTCAATAACTTGTAAACTTAAATACAACGAACTACTCCGGAGTATTAATACTCCGAGTAGTAATTAGTTCGAAGTATAATACTTCCGAAGTAACGTTAGTAGTATTAACGTTACTACCTAGTATTAATATGTGTGTTCCACTCCAAATTTCCACTGGCGATTCTTAAATCGCCCCGTGATATGACCCCAATGCCAGGAAGTGGGAATTCCCTTTCCAAACATTCGTTAATAATCACCCTATTATGATGCAGTTTCCTGAGCTGCGAGTCAATGGACGACGATCCAATGTTGTAGCATTAATCTTACCACCTGAGCTCGTAGGCTTCGTTGTAATACAATGCGAAATGCCTCTCCATATCCCCAGCACACACGCACACACCAATTGCACACAGACATCTCAAGTGCACCAACTGGATACCCGCGTTAAAGTTTACACCTCGTCGCGCTGCCCCTGAATAACTGAGTTGGATGTCCATTTTCTGCCCATATCTTCGAAATTCTAACTATTTTTTAAGATAGTTAGAATTTCGAAGAATAATCATATCATCGCGGCTATTTGTTGGCGATTTTTACAATATCAAGTTCAACCGGAAAGCACAATACTATTAATTGTAGTAATTAATTGCAACGTTAGTATTATACTATTTTATTAGTATATACAGTAAGCTTATTAATACCAGTAATACGTACTAAGTTAGTAAGTACTATTCATACCGGTAGATTGTACTACCTGGTACTTCCTTGATAACGTTAGTGGAGTACTATATTGCGCTAACGTTACAGCACTCCCACTGCATCCTTGGACGACATTGCGTGATCCCAGAGCTCCATGCGACGAGCGATCCATGCCATTAGGACGGCAATGTGGACAGCAGTTGCTCTCTCATGAGCTGTGAAACTTCTAGGATGCTATCGGGTCGAGAATGCATTTCACGGGCGACATAAGCTTAGCTTCGATCGGCAATCCTATCCATCCAACGCATTCAGGGGGCACTTCCGTAGCCTAACATATTTCACATGTGCACCAACGAGTTTGCTTATTTCACATGTGCAGCAACGAGTTTGCTTGAGATAGCTCTAAAGGTCGCGTACATCCAAGTCAGGGCGAGAGTGAATGGACGGCAGTTGTCGACCTTGATGTTGCCCATGGTAAATCGAGGAGAGACGTACATTCCTGGATTCGAACAAATCTGAAGGTGGTTTATCCCAAATGTTTTTCCATGAATATATCGCGTCGACGAAATCGATGAATATTTCTCAAATATTTGGTCAATTTGACGTTTTTCCTTTTCGAATGGTGGGAAATACTAAAAATATGTCATTCAGGTGACCAACACTCGACTTTTTCTGTTTGGATTTCAAGGTTGCACATGGTTGCCCACTTTTCAACTTGCGTCCAGCAGGCACATGCCACGGCGGTCGTTGGAGTCGTTTGTGTGCCCCATCAGCCAAGAGGTGATGAAGGACCCCGTGGTGGCATGCGATGGCCACTCGTATGAGCGGGAGGACATCGAGAGGTGGTTTGCACAGAAGGTCACGAGCCCCGCGACGAACGCACCGTTGCCGTCGTCCAGGTTAGTGCCGAACCATTCCCTCCGCTTTGCGATTCAAGAGTACGCACGGCACGACTCCCGCGCGTCGCTCATATCTCCTTCACTCAATTCGTTCTGTTGTCCCATCGGCAAGACGGCGATGCTGGACCCCGTGGTTGCTTCCGACGGGTACTCGTACGACCGCGCCAACATCAAAGATCGCAAGGTGTTTCTCGGCATGTTCACGAAACACTCCAAGAGTCCCGTGACCAACTGCCGGTTGAGTCTCCGTCAAGTGGTGCCAAACCACGCGCTGAAGCAGGCGATCGCCGAATTCCTCCGCACCCTTCATCCACTCAGTCCTTCGTCCATCGTGATCTTTCCCGCCTTCTCGTCCGACTTTTCACCTCCGTCTCCACCACATGTCTGTGGCAACCAACTGCTGCCGCCGCCACCGCCCACATATGACGGCGATCCCACTCCGAGCTTCCATCTATCCCTGGACCAACCGCCGAACGTCTACAGAGTCGTGCGCCAGACTGGCATCTTATGGTCCGAGGACGTGCATGACACGATGCCCCCGGAACTCGCGCGTCCGCTGGCCCCCCACGCGCTCCTCGTCGGCTTCTCGCGTGGCTCCGCGTTTGTCCAAGTCGACGGCGACGCGATTGGGTCGTTGGTGGACACCGCGTACGTGGCCGTAGCCGACTTGGAGCTGGTGGAAGCGATGGAAGTGCGCATGACGTTCCGCCTCCGCCGGCGATCGCCGCTCGCTCTGTGGCCCACCGCCTCGACCGCCCATGTGCTGGCGTGGATGGACGTGGGGGATGTGGTCGTGTCGGAAGCCGTCGTGCTCGACGCCACGGGGCAAGCATTCCACCGATGCCAGGACACCAAGTGCTGGCTCCGGATATGCGACGACGTGTAACGACAATTTCATCCAACACCACTATTTAAACATTCAATCTCGGACTGTATCGCAGCTGTGTTGGGTGTATGGGTTGGTTACCACAAGCAGAATAGCCACCTTGGTGACCACCCTCCACAAGAGCTACACAAACTATTAGTTGAGGGCAAGCCACCCTGATGATATACAGTAATAATTCATGCTAGGAATACTAGTAGTAGTACTAGTAGTACGCCTAGACAGATGCGCGTCGATTCTCGATCGAGTCGATTCGAAACTGAAAGCTCTCGGACCGGACAAACTGGGGCGCTTCTTCGTCGGCTTCTCTCCCGAGGACTTTGGACGACAAAAAGTCTTGGCGCTTGAGCTGGACTTGAATGGCTTCGGGAACGTTCTCCCAGTACCGCGACACGCTATACCGGAACAAGAGCAGCGTGGCCACATACAGCACGAACAGCCGCAGCTTGGCTAAGTCCCCGTCGATCGTGTTGTCTTGAAACGCAAACACGTTGGACGAGTACACCAAAAAGTACCTATACAAAGCACAACAACAATATCTTCACGTTAGGGGGTCAACCATGCAGGAACCCAAACGGTAGCAGCAGGTTTTACAGTCAACCCACTTCTGCTACTACAGACTAGTAGCATACAGACAGAAGTACGCTCTCCCCACATATGATGGCAACGACGATAACATCGAAACCAACAATCCACACAGCGACTCGAAAGTTAGTTCAACACGAGGAATTGAGACAGCTGCGATACAGTATCCAACGATATCATTTTTGGCAGTTATATAGAGACAGCTGCGATACAGTATCTAATGATATCATTTTTGGCAGACACACACCCTGTTGTTGAATGCAACAGTCTCGAAGTCGTTCACACTTGTTGTGTGTATGTCGTCGATATATACCTACCCGTTGGTGAAGATACTGAGGGTCACGAGCACTTCGAGGACGGTGACCCATTGGCCGGCGGTGGCCGCTTGGCGGGGCGTAGGACGTCGGTACTCGTTCAAGAGCCGGTATGCGTCGATGCGGATCTCGCACACGTTGTTAACAAGAGACAGCAGCGGGGTCGCTGGGAACGCGCCAATGAAGAGAATCGTAAAGCCAAACTGAAGCACGAGCTCAAGGTAGTCGTAGAATGTGCCGAGCCAGCCATAGTCGGCCAGGTAAAACTCTTCTTCGAGGGGGTGGATGTGGTCAAAGTGAGGACGGCCGACGCGGCACGCCGTCCAGAGGCTCCACAGGCGCGGCAGCAACACCTGCTGCAGGTTTCCCCACAGCATCTGCAGCCCAAAAATGAACAAGAGCGAAATGCGGAGCTCCCCGAGACAGTCGTGGTTCATGCATTGCACGCCCAGGTACCGCTTGACAAACATCACGTAGAACAACGCGGCAAAGTTGTTGATCACGTGAAACAGAATCGACTTCAAGATGAACGCGCCTAAGTATATATATATATATATATATATATATATTCACTAACTTGTGATTGTTTGTGTATATATGTGTGTACGTCGTACCTTCGTGGTCAGACTCGGTTGCGTGGTTTTCAATCTCGTTGAGCTGGACACAGACCGAATCATATATTTGAAACATGAGCGCAATCTGGGCAACGTTGGCCAGATTCGCCACGGGGCCACCAATCAAAACATCCCACGAGCCCACTCGAACAGCGTACTTGGCTTCAATGAGGTAGTTTTGCAGGTAAAAGTTCATCGATACGAGTCCTGCCACGAGTCCAATGAGGCCAAGCAGGAGCAGCCAACTCCAGCACATGCGGTTGAACTTTTCGCGCTTGTCAAAGGACAGAATCGGTCGCCCCGTGATGGGACTCGGCACGAGCCGCCCTACAAACTGCGGCCGTGGCTGTTCCGTCGCTTGAAAGTTGGTCGTCCCTACATAATTCTCAGTGTCAAACACTTAGAACATTTCGAGCCAACACTTCTACAGGTGGATGATGCAAGGTAGATAGTACGTACCCCAGTGAAACGCCAAGGATGCGTTGTAGCGCCCCCACGACTTCATCAAGAGCGTAGCCCAGATCACGATAAACACACTCGAGCTGCAGACCACGACTTGGTCCCTCAGCGGCGTGTTGGGCAGCACGAGTTGCGGGATCCACAGCCCAAGTCCCACGACGCCCGCCCCCATGAGCCACGTCGTATAGTGTGCCAAAAAGGCAAAGTACAAGGCGATTTTCGACCCAAAGTACGACTGGATGGACGGGAGCGGCTGCTGCCATGGCCAAAAGTGCCAGCTTAGCCACGCCGCCGCGAGCTCGGAGCGCTCCGTGGGCTCATGCGCTGGGTAGAACGCCGCGAGGGTCTTGTTGTGCAGGATCTTGTACAGGTCTAATCCGGCGCCGCCGTGGGTGTTGGTCATGATGCTCTTCGTGAGGAGCATCCGCTGCGTGCTTGAAAACAACGAGTTTAGCGGGCCACGTTTCAGGTACAATCGCTGCATGTCCTCGCGACACGAGTACTTGACGTGGATGGACGCATACGGCGGCAACTCGTGCACATTTTGCGTGTCCTGGACAATGTGGAACGGCTGGATGTTTTGCAGCGGGTAACCCTGCAATGCCGCCTCCTTGAGTGCGGTTTCGTCGACGAGCATGTTGAGAGAGATGCGGTCAGCTTCCTTCTTGAGAAGGTCCGGCGGCGCGCGCACAAGACAAAACACTAGCTGACGCAAGGCCTTGCTCTTGGGAGCGGACGAGTAGAACAGTTTGAGCGACAGCCCTGCCGCGTGCAGCCGGTGGCAGATGTCCTCGATGGACGGCTTCCGATGCGCCGACGAGATGGGAAACACCAGCACGTAGTCCCATGCGTATCCGTGCTCGTTCAGGAACTTGTCTTGCTCGTAGATGGGATGTGGGTCTTCCAAGTCGTCGCTGTGCTTGGAGTAGATCGTCATCCCGTACGCTCCAGTTTTACGCCGTGAAAGGTCGGCGATTTCGTCAATGTCAAGGGGAAAATACGCAAAACCCAAGCAACGTTCTATTCATTTCCACTATTAATACACATTGTTTCGTTTGCTGATCTACTTGTATGCCTTACTATTAATAGTACTAACGGATCACTGCAGTACTACTATTAATATATTATAATAACGCTACTAGTACTTCGTAATACGTACCAGTACTGTAGTCTTATTGTACATTCGACGTATTCGCTGAAGTTTGGTCGTATTTGTCTCAAATGTTAAGCTTATTCACAATGTAGAAATAGTACTAACTTACTTCGAAGTACTACTTACCAGTACTATAATAGTACTACGTAATATTATTAAAAAATAATAGTACTATTAATATAAACAACATTATTAATAGTACTATTAATAGTAGTTAGTATATACGTATTAGTTGGGCTAAACTGCTGGGCCAAGCTATGGTGATCGATGATTGGTTGAAATTACTCAATCGTGTAATGTAATGTGATTGGCTAGGACAGTCTTAAATTTATTTGCCTAATTGGTCCAAATCGATTGTTAGAAAATAGAAATTTATATGTCGGCATCACTGCCAGGCTAGTAGTCTGCATGTATTTCGTGCCACCGTCTTTCGTAGTCGGCAATGAGTAGGCGCCGCTTGTTCCGAAGGGCGAGATGTCTCGTGTAAAACCTTTCGAGGGCGTCCACAATGTTGGCCGAGATGCCGGCAGTCGCGACATATGTATGTTCAAATACCACCACGTAGTCGTCCTCACTGTACGCAGCTACATATATATATATCACCTTCCAAATATATATATATATATATACATCACATTCCCAACAATCCACTCTCCCATCCGCCGCAAGTAGTAAGCCCTTGACGTACCCGAGCACACCTGGCCAGCTCCGCGCGGCGGCGTCTTCAACGCAACTTCAAAAGCCGGATCCAAGCAGCTTAAGTCCATGCCGACGTTGTCCTTTATCACGTACCCGCCGTACCGCGCCAAGAGCATCATGTGTACGCGTCTAGCTTTGGTCAAGTTCTGCAGCAACTTAGTCGAGACGTTGCTCGAACTGACGCCGCCAGTGCCCAGCACCATCGCGTATTCGTTATCGCCGCCAAATGAAACGAGCGAATTCGGCTGCATATCGGCATGGAAGCGGGCGGGGAGGTCGCCGCTGGCCCAGCAGCACTCGCCACTTCCGTCCGGCCTAGCGCCACTGCAATACCATTCCCCCCGCGGCCCCAGCGCCATCCGATGGATGCGCCGTCCTAGAGTGTACAAGAGATCACTTTTCAGGATCAACTTACAAGGGTGGTCGTCGAATCGACGCTATTGGCTAATATTCAATTTTGAGGGGATCGGATTGGCTAGTACACAAAACTATTCAACCAATCCGAGCTTTCATACACTATGGATGGATAATAAACAACGCAAGTTATTTTTTATATATTGTCAAGTCGATTCGAAATATTGGTCGAATGAGCAGAATCACCAAATCAGCAGACAATCGATACATCGACCAATCAAAAACCACAACACGAACCAAGTACCCAATCAAATTCACCCTTGGACCAATTCAACAGTGTATGACTGAAATTCGTGTGATACTGGACGATCTTTACATACAAATATCAGGACAAAGAATCGATCGATATAGATTTGGCAAAGATTCAGCCCAAAAGTAGTCCAACTTGAAAGAAAACAAAGCCAAATTAGGTGTACATTGGCACCTACCCCTCTGCACACAATTCAGCAGCTGCCGCTCGAACCGCCGAGGCAAGTTCCGAGTGATCAGGCGCTGGCTAACGTCGCCAGACTCTTGGACTTCATCCAGCACAAGTGCCACTGCGCCTGCTTGTTGCAGCACCAATTGAATGTGCTTCCCGGCGGGACCTTCCGCGAGGCGCGGCGGCGGCGCGTGCATCGACAGCGAGCTGGGCAATGCAACCCACCCGCGGACGAAACCACCGCCATGCGATGCCGTCGTGCGGACATAGATAGACGTTGACGACGATGGCGAGTCGTCGGCCCTTAGCATAAACATGGCGTCGCTCTCGACGATCGAATAGGCAGGGAGTGCCAGGAGAGGAACGCCGAGGTTGGTGCGGTTGGCGTTGCTGCGCAGTTCGGTCTAGTGTTGCCAAGAAATGACGTCATCACAGAAGTCGTACTTGTGTGTACCTCTTGTTTTAGCAGGTACAGCTCGGGGGTGAACTCAATGTCCAGCTCGGTAAAGTGTCTGCGGTCGAGACATGCCCACAGCTTAGACTGCTCCAAGCGGCCGTACATGCGACCGTTGAGATCGCGTATGGTCGCTTCGATGGACACCACGTCGTACGGGTACGCTTTGTAGAGGGTGCTGGAGGGCACGGCATGGGACGGCCACAGACTCAACGGCGCGGGGGACGTTACCATGAACGCCAACGAGGTTTCTGTCACTTCAAGGCGCTGTAAACATGGACTGCCGTCGCGGGTACACTCGTGGACATACTGGCCTTCGTGATGGCCCGACAATTCCACGAAAATCACATTGTCTTCGCCATACAGGCGTTCTTTGCCCAGGACGATGGTGTCGACGAGAAGCATGGTTGATTGCGCCGTGATGAAGCTCGGTGCGACGTATACCGGCATGGGTTGGTGTACCACGATGTAGAGGAACGTTCCGCGTTCGGGGAGCGCCTCCAGCATGGGAAGGACCTGACCAGATGGAAGGGCTGCGGTGGATGACTCGGTGTCGAAGAAGGGGGCAAATCTCTCGCGGAACTCATTGATCGCTTTCTTCAACGTGTGGTTCGGGATCAGGTGCTTGTGGTGCACTGACGCGTTGGTGATGGGACTCGTGTTGTTATCGCGGAACCACATGGAGATGCTCGCCCGCTCGTACGAGTGTCCGTCGCACGCCACGACAGGGTCCTCCATCACGTCGTGGGTGATGGGACACACGAACGAATGCAAGTGGTCTTCCATCCAAGGCGCGGCGGAAGATTGCAGGGATTTGAAAAATGCCTCAACACGCACCTAGTACGAATTGGAATCAAAACGCACCTGGATTCGCCAAAATCGGTGCACGATTGAGAGAATATGGTGCGTGTTTTAGGAGCGAAGGTACGTACTACTGTACTACCGGTAGTCCAGTCGTAAGATATTCAAAAATTATTTCGATTTGATGCTCACTGTTTTGATATGATACTTTATTTAAGTTTCGAAATAGATTGTAGGTGACAAAACTATAAAACTCGAAGTACTATTTTTGAAAATTACAAAAAACCACTTTTCAGGGTGATGCAAACTATAGACGCACTTTTTCCAGAACAGTTATTTATCAATTGCATTACCGTTTCTCAACACTACTTGGGCAATTCGAGTTCGCATTCCATCAACAAGCTTACGCAAATAGGCTTGGCTGATTTGATCCCAGGAGACACGAATTTGAGCCTTCAGTTCGTCCACAGTTGAAAATTGACGGCCATTTTCGTAAACTTTCCACGCCAATTGGCCCCAAACGTTTTCAATTGGGTTTAAATCAGGGCTCTTAGCAGGCCATACCATCAATAAAACACCGCTTCGCTCAATGTGCGCTTTGGTAGCTCGCGACACATGGATTGAAGCGTTGTCTTGTTGAAAAATAGGCTCCACAACCCCCAAATTTCGACGCAGGTTTCCCAAAAACGGCAACAAGTGCATGTCAAGAGTGCGACAGTAACTTGAACTGTTTTGCTTTCCTTCAAGGATAGAAAGCTGTCTTCGCCCATAAGCGCTCATGCCAGCCCAAATCATGACACAGCCCCCACCGCTCTCGCGCTTGGTGTAGATTTCATCCTCCTTCCTGAGGTCGTGCCAGTAGTATTGGTAACCATCCGGGCCGTCCAAATTGAATTAATTTTCATCGCTAAAGCGATGCGGGGCCACAGGTCCATTCGGCTGCAAACTTGGCGCGAGCTTTCTTGTGGTGGGACTTAAGTGATGGATGAGATTTTCGTTTGATGATCTTGACCAGCTTCGTTGAACGCAACCGTTGACGCACAGTAGATGGCTTTATTTTGTTATCTAAGGCATCGGCAATACGCTTGGACGAAATTGCATGATCGGAGCCATTCGAAAGATGCGGTGGAGCATTTACTTGGTCACTTTTAGCTTCCTGCCAACGAGTTTTCGTGGCTTTGGTTGCGCGTCTCGAGACAGACAAGTCCGAATGCGTTTTCGCTGCATCCAATGGTACGTGCAATGTACCGGTTGCTTTTGACTTCGTTGTGGAGGGCCTGAACGGCACCAACTTGCTCTGGGGTGAATAGCTTGCCTCTTGGCATCTTGTGTTTTAAATTGGCGTCGCTGACAAATTTATGGTTGTATTACTAACACTTAGAAACTTCTAGAATGGTAAATACATGTATCAAACGTCATATATATCGACTTTTTTGCCAAGCTTGAAGTCCGTCTATAGTTTGCATCACCCTGGGAAATGGTTTTTTGTAATTTTCAAAAATAGTACTTCGAATTTTATAGTTTTGTCACCTACAATAGGCCACTAAACCAGTGAGTGAAATTTTGTTCAGTACTTTTCCATTCTACTATTTCGAAGTCTACAATTCAAAATCACATTGTGATTGGGCAATGACAAAGTGTCTGGTGAAGTAGAATGTCATTGGCTGAGCATACATCATCCGAACAATGACTATGTAACCGAATGTACACTTTGCGGCTAATGAGTTTCTC
>NW_009798306.1:264123-265289 GCF_000520075.1 Aphanomyces astaci | reverse complement strand
TTCCAAAAATACACTGTACCATCGAAATCGGCGTTTACATTCGTTGTTTACTCGTTGACTTCCGAAATCAGTCAATCTCCCCTGTGTGACGAATGTATTCGGATTTTAGTACAGTGGATCGTGAAAGTGGAGTATAGTTCTTGAAGTGCTCGGTCATTGGTCTAGTGGTCTAATCTATTTCGAAACTTAAATAAAGTATCATATCAAAACCGTGAGCATCAAATCGAAATAATTTTTGAGAAATGCCAAAAATTCACGTGCGCCTATAGTTTACATCAGGACTGTAGTACTATGTATCAAACAATGGTTGATGCCATAGGTAACTAGTATGTCATGTGGACCTCAGGTAGAGAAGGTTGCATTGCCCATTTCATCAGGTGGAAGGACGTGACGCCACTGCGCCGCCTACAGCACCGTCATGTGGACAGTTAACCTGATACGTTTATTTTGACTGTATTTGAGAATCTGTGAAAACATATACCACCATTTTACAGTTAATAGTATGTGTTTTCACAGAATCTCGATGGAAATACCGGTATAAATAGTACTGGTACAGTATTTTAATAGTACGAGTACAGTACTATGATGCACGTCACCTATAAACTACGTACCAACTTTTCACAAAATTTTCTGACTTCTTTTTCGTATTCATTACTCAAAATTTCAGCAAATTGAGACGTAGAATCGACAGATCTCAATATGGTGAAGAAATGCTACGTCTCAGATTCAAATTTGGAGATGAATTGGTCCAGAAATAGATATTTAACCTAGTGGACCTTTAACCTCCCACTGCAGGGATAAAACGCATGAAATCGGTATTTAACGTATTTTGGTTGAGGGTTTAACTACATTAATTGTACGTTAAATAATAAAACCTCCACTCTTCGATTTGGGCAGTTGGAGTTTTTGATGACGTGCATCATATTTCCATTAACTGTAAAATACCTCGATTCGCATTATCTTTTGAGTAATCTTGGCTGGAATTGCTAGCGTAATACTACGTATTATACTGACGTATGATTAAGCCTCCAGTCAGTGGCCAATTACATTCCAAGTACACCCATGTGTCTTGGATGGACTTTCATGACTGGTCAGACATCCGGATACTAATATATGACCGAGTCATTTTGCAGAGATCGATTATGGGATTGGTCCCTCGATCATCT
>NW_009798306.1:246182-250449 GCF_000520075.1 Aphanomyces astaci | reverse complement strand
TGGTACGTGGGGGGGATTCCAGTTGCCACCATGTTAGTTGCAGGGTTGTGCAAGTTGCCCACATACACGTTTGGCACTAGTGCGGTCAGTATCCCGGACACCCAAGCAGGGGAAAAAAATAGGGGGTGCGAGGGATGGAGAGTCCTGTTCAGCCAATCGTGATGGTGCACCAATGAGGCCAAGAGAAAAGGGATGGCTGAGCGAAACGACGGGGGATAAAACGTGGAATATCCTGGCAGGATTTGTTCCCACTGCGCGGGCGTAACGACTGCCATGTTGCCAAAATGGGGGGGCAAAATACCGAACTCGGCATCGTTCACATTGAGGCCTTACATTAAAAAATATTTAATATATTATTCACATAATCTAATAATTAATATTTTGGCATTACCTGTTGCTGCGCGGCCAACAAATTGGTCTCCCCCTGAACCCTCGAAAATGTACTGACCTTGTACACTGCCCAAACTCCACCCCGCACGGAGCCAGATCGACACTGCCTGTGGGCCCCCAGGACAGTTGGACAAAGAATTGGCCACACCTTTGCGAAAGAAGTGAGTGCCAATATCCTCAATGGCCAAGCCCATCGACACGATGTCGTTTTCAGAGTTGGAACACGTGTTGCGGAGCCAAGTTGAGAAACGTTCCTTGGCATTGTAGCCGAACAAGAGGGACGGCGAGCTTGAGAGGTTGGCGCCACGAGTAAACAGCAACACGCCCAAACTAATGAAAACACAATATATTTAGCACGCACAAAATACAACTAACTATATATATCTCAGCACAGGGCAAATTTCAGGGTTCAATAGGTTGGCGTACACATGCCTTGCGAATGACATCTGGCCGTCTTGGTCATTCTTCATTGCACCGTACTGAATTTCAAGTGCGTCGTCTACAATTTGTGAGAATATATTATTAATATATGAGTGCTAAGGCTGAGCTGCATACTTTTCCATGACACATGCTCGTATCGAAGCGTGGACGCTGAAACAGCTCGTGCCATCAAGTTCCAACACACACCCAAGAACGAATGAGGTGTGATGTGCAATGCATAATCTGTTTTGGATGTCAGTGCAGCGGCCGCCAAAAACCGATAACCTAACAACAATTAATATATATACTACCATACAAGAAATATTCTACCCGCCACAGAAAGGGGTGCCTTTCCAACTGTCATGGGCACTTCACCGGTATCCTTGAGCTGGGCATACTTTCGTTTGTACCCGCTAACGAAATCTATGATCACGGACTATGAATATAAATATTAATGAATATGATATTGTTGACAAAATGCAATGCAGCATCTTACCTTTCATCATGTTATGCATTTCGACGCTAACCTCAACACCTGACTCTTTGTGCAAGAAGAGTACTGAACTCTTCAACCGATTGACAGTCGACACTGAGTTATACTGTCGTGGCACAAGTTCGCTGCCGTCTTTGTGTCGTTTCAGTGATGCGTAGGAGAGCATAAGCTTGCCTGCAGCAAGAGAGACAGGTAGGACCAGCACGCCGTGCTCAATGTACTCGGGGTGCTCCCGTTCAAGCCACCTCACAAGCCTGGTTATGATGGAGTCGTACTGTAGTCTCGTGTCTGCAACTATGCGCAGGGCTATCACATCGTCTGCCGTCTCATCCGTGGAGCTGGCGTTCCTTGCGGTGCGCTTAGAGCGACCCATTTCAGTTTTCGGACTGATCGATAAATCTTCCGGTTAATCTACTACTAGTACCTAAGGTATGCTTGTTTCGCGATTGTTTCGTAAATCACCATACATCTAATATACAAGTAATCGCATACAAATCTCAAGATAGCGAGAATTAGATATATTGGATTTACGAAACAAAAACGTTTCGTGATTGCTAGTTGTCTGGTGTATTTTGTTTCGTGTTTGTTTCGTAAATCGTGAATACTTATTATTATACTATATACTGTAACAGCTAATATTTAGTTCTGTAGCCTATATGTATATATATTAAATATTGCATGTGTGGAGAGAAAGTCGATCGTTTTTGAGCTTACGTACTGTGAAACGGTATACTCAACCATTGGCTAAAACAATATTCTTTTTTTCAGCCAATTATAGTGTTTTGTGCCTCTCACGCTGATGCCATTGGTCAGCAAGACAAATTAGGCAACAGCACAAAAAACCACGTACAACTAACTACACTTGACGATGTCAACCAACGCGACGACACAAACAACCGTGGGTGAGGCTGGACCTGCCTCCAGCACCTTCAACGCCGGCTACCTCGTGCTGGTCATTAGTGTCGCCACTGCCGCCACGGCAGTATACTACTACTTGAAGTGGAGGTCCAAGTACTACGACCCACTCCTGCCCAATGAGTAAGGGCCTCCTCCACCTGTGGTGTGTGGACTCATGCTTTACGCAGGGTGGTTGGAGATTTGGAAGGACACACGCGAGATAGCTTGGAGGACAGGTGGGCTGCCACTGCATACATATTATATCGATGTCGGCGTCATGGCATGTTGCTGTATGTAGCGCCGTGGAAGCTACGAAATGGACATGCGGCGTATGCGATTTTCACAACGCAGTCGACCAAAGCTCGTGTCTCTTGTGTGCCACAGCCCAAGGTACATATACTCGCACGCAACAATAACCTTGTATTGGCCCTTATATGTTTATATATCAGGTGTGTATGTGTTGGAATCACCAGCATTTGCCACTGGCACCGGCACGACCGTTCGTGAAGATCAACTGAATGCTGTTCAATCCTGTGCAAGGTACAATGCATCCTTTGTACATTTTCTTGCTATATATGGACATATTCGTAGACGACGCAAGCAGTGGCGACGACATCGAGACGCCGCCACTGGAGTTTGGGAATGGGTCACCGATATCTCGACGTCCCAACCACACTATTTAGTGGTCACGTCCTCCTTATCCCATCAGATTGAATGGTCGACGTTGGCCCGAGCGTCGGCAGGGATAGACGTCCTCGGCCACCACCTGCCTACGTGGTGGTCGCACGTGTTGGACCAGCTACGCCAGGAACCATTCGCCTTCAAATATGCGTGGCTGGTGGGGCATCTCAATGCTACCTACACTGGCCACGTCAAGTTTACCGTGACTCGGGCTGGCATTCTGGAAGAATCCCTCCAAGTCCTGAGTCAGTTGCCGCGGCACCAGCTGTGTTCGTTTACGAGCATCGCGCTGAGGGGCGAAGTTGCACTTGATGCAGGGGGCGTTGCACGAGAGTGGTACACGTTGCTCTCGAACGCCATTTTGGACACAAGTAATGGGCTGTTTATGGTCTCCAACAAGGACGACCAGTCGTTCTTTATCAATCCCAACTCGGAAAGAGACCACGGCCCCAACCACTTGGCAGACTTTCAAGCGGTGGGAAGGCTCCTGGGGAAAGCCATCATCGACGAGCAAATGCTGCCGTTTCACTTTTGTGTCCCGCTGTTCAAGATGTTGCTGGGGTACCCCGTCTCGATCGAAGACGTTCGGTACTTGGACCCGACCGTGTATTCGAGCTTGACCTACATTCGCGACTGCGATGACGTGGACGATTTGGCGCTGACGTTCAGTGTGAGTGTGGACACGGATGTACCGGAAGTGGAGCTGGTGGTCGGGGGTCGGGACGTGGGGGTGACCAACGCCAACAAGGCCGAGTACGTGGAGAGAATGGTGCAGTACTTGATGTTTGAGCGCGTGGCGCCGCAGCTGCAGCGGCTGGTGCAGGGTCTGTACGACGTGTTGCCCCAGGAGCTGCTCATGCCGTTCGACTACAAGGAGCTGGAGCTGATTTTGTGTGGGTTTTCAGAGATCGACGTGGGTGACTGGAAGCGGTCCACGATCGTGTCCAAGTCGCTCGAGGACGTCGTCGGGTGGTTCTGGGACGTTGTCGAGTTTGACATGACGCCCTCTGACCGGGCCAAGCTGCTCCAGTTCACCACTGGGTCGTCCCGCGTACCCCTCCAAGGCTTCCGTGGGTTGACCAGTCACGACGGCCAGCTGTGCCCGTTTTCACTACATGGCGTCAAGTACCATCCGCAGGAGTTGCCCAAGGTCCACTCGTGTTATAACCGCATGGACCTGCCGATTTACCCCACGCGAGAAGAGCTTCGAAGTGCACTGTTCTTTCTCGTTTCGATTGAAGACTTGGTGTTCACATTGCTGTAACTTGGAAAACAGTGCGCTTGTACTATTAATACAGTACCAGTATTGTGATTTTGGATACTTTTGATGGTTGAGGTTCAAGCTGAAGTTGTGATTGGTCATAAATATACTAACGTTAAATATAT
>NW_009798306.1:207408-246082 GCF_000520075.1 Aphanomyces astaci | reverse complement strand
CCAGCTGTGTTCGTTTACGAGCATCGCGCTGAGGGGCGAAGTTGCACTTGATGCAGGGGGCGTTGCACGAGAGTGGTACACGTTGCTCTCGAACGCCATTTTGGACACAAGTAATGGGCTGTTTATGGTCTCCAACAAGGACGACCAGTCGTTCTTTATCAATCCCAACTCGGAAAGAGACCACGGCCCCAACCACTTGGCAGACTTTCAAGCGGTGGGAAGGCTCCTGGGGAAAGCCATCATCGACGAGCAAATGCTGCCGTTTCACTTTTGTGTCCCGCTGTTCAAGATGTTGCTGGGGTACCCCGTCTCGATCGAAGACGTTCGGTACTTGGACCCGACCGTGTATTCGAGCTTGACCTACATTCGCGACTGCGATGACGTGGACGATTTGGCGCTGACGTTCAGTGTGAGTGTGGACACGGATGTACCGGAAGTGGAGCTGGTGGTCGGGGGTCGGGACGTGGGGGTGACCAACGCCAACAAGGCCGAGTACGTGGAGAGAATGGTGCAGTACTTGATGTTTGAGCGCGTGGCGCCGCAGCTGCAGCGGCTGGTGCAGGGTCTGTACGACGTGTTGCCCCAGGAGCTGCTCATGCCGTTCGACTACAAGGAGCTGGAGCTGATTTTGTGTGGGTTTTCAGAGATCGACGTGGGTGACTGGAAGCGGTCCACGATCGTGTCCAAGTCGCTCGAGGACGTCGTCGGGTGGTTCTGGGACGTTGTCGAGTTTGACATGACGCCCTCTGACCGGGCCAAGCTGCTCCAGTTCACCACTGGGTCGTCCCGCGTACCCCTCCAAGGCTTCCGTGGGTTGACCAGTCACGACGGCCAGCTGTGCCCGTTTTCACTACATGGCGTCAAGTACCATCCGCAGGAGTTGCCCAAGGTCCACTCGTGTTATAACCGCATGGACCTGCCGATTTACCCCACGCGAGAAGAGCTTCGAAGTGCACTGTTCTTTCTCGTTTCGATTGAAGACTTGGTGTTCACATTGCTGTAACTTGGAAAACAGTGCGCTTGTACTATTAATACAGTACCAGTATTGTGATTTTGGATACTTTTGATGGTTGAGGTTCAAGCTGAAGTTGTGATTGGTCATAAATATACTAACGTTAAATATATACTTATAGTAATATTCTATACTGTATTGACCATGAATATACTAGTCATGTCACTGATGATGTTATCGCACTTGTACTGTACTACGTAGTATGTACTAGTAGTACAGTATTGCTACTACCGTACAGTAGTAACTACTGTATTCGCTCAACGGTACAGTAAGGTGAGTGTAGGCGCACAGCACTTTGCCTCAAGATTTTCAATTGACTGCGGTGGAGCTTACTACCGATAGTACTATTAATAATAGATAGTACTCGTAGTTACTGCAGCCAGGTACTAATACTAGTAGTATCAAATTACTACTACAGTACTTGGTATATATTGTGGATTCGATACGAATTTCCAGGCTCCGTCAAATCGAATCGACGCTATTGGCTAATTCAATTTTTGAGTGGATTTGATTGGCTCTTGCAGAAATAACACATATATATTCAACCAATCAAAACTCCGGCGTGATTCAATGTTAATTAGACAATCCAGGGGCGAACTTTGGAAGTTTATAGCGAATTCACAATAATATGAAAACAATAAAACGTTATAACTGTTGTATATATGTATTGAGCGTGTTATAGGTCATAATAGTTTCCCTTCATCACGGCCAAAAACACGCAACAAAAGTGTGTTGTTGGCATCATCACCATGGCAGAATTGTCTCCAACACATCTTTGAACCACCATTACTGTAGTAAGTTATCAAGGTCATGGCAGGTGATGGCAACTTCCTCTCGAATGAAGCGAATGTGCCGTTGGGCTTTGTGGTCGCGTTCTTTGTGCTGGGGCTGCTGCCGTTCTGTTGCATGCGGCTCGTGTGCTCCAAACCCCGTGTCGACGACGACGACGACCCACTGCTTCCCAACGAGTCCGTCCATGCTTTGATGATTTGGTTGACAGAAGTGTAACATGTAGGGAAGTGGGCCAGTTGGCAGGTCTTACTCGCGACAAGCTCGAGGACACGTACGTACGCCGTACATACTCCTATCTTGTTTCGATATGTCCTGTACACATACTTTGTCGCAGGAAATTGGAAGCCAAGAAGTGGACGTGTGGCATCTGCGCGTTTCACAACCCGGTCGATAAACGTTCGTGCGTACTCTGCGATACCAGTCGAGGTTAGTAGTACTAAACGTGGTGTGCTGTGGACGGGAGATCTTTGAGGAATTGCTCACACACGTTTGCAGCAACGTTTTTACTCGTGTCGCCTGAATTTGGAGCCATGGCTGGCACGCTTCCCATCGATCAACTCAACGACCACCAACTCAGTGCAATGTACAGTAACGTTAGATGCCCCATTACACTCGAACTATCTCGTACAGCTGCAATGTAAAACACTGGGCACATTACTCAAGTCGAGTACGTATATGAGTTTATAGGTATCGTAGCCAGTGGACACGGCGATGCCATGGCTCAACATGGACGTGGCAGTGCTTCCCTTTGGCCGACCCTTGTGAGTACATGGTGCTATCAGCTGCATCGGAAGGCGATGTCCCATATCTAGTTGAGCTGGCAGCGGCTACGGCAGGCCAAACAGTGCTGGGCCATGCCTTGCCTAGCTGGTGGAGTCGTCCCCTCTTGGAGCTCCAAGCGCTGCCGTTTTCGCTCAAATATGCGTGGCTGCTGTCGTACTTGGCTGTCGAGTACCACGCTGCCCACGCCAAGCTAACGCTGACTCGAGCGACGATCTTCGATCAGTCCATGCACGCACTCAACACGGCACATGTGGACCAGTTGTGTTTACTGACAATCATCTCGTTGGTGGGGGAGAGTGCTGTGGATGCGGGGGGGGTCACTAGGGAGTGGTATACGTTACTGACCATGGCCATCGTGGACGAGTCCAGGGGGCTGTTTGTAGTGACCAGCCACCCCGACCAATCGTTCTTTGTCAATCCCAAATCAATCGATCCAACTCATTTGGACCAGTACCAAGCTGTGGGACGGCTCCTGGGGAAAGCCATCATCGACGAGCAAGTGCTGCCGTTTCACTTTTGTGTCCCGCTGTTCAAGATGCTGCTGGGGTACCCCGTCTCTATCCAAGACATTCGGTACTTGGACCCGACCGTATATTCGAGCTTGACCTACATTCGCGACTGCGATGACGTGGACGATTTGGCGCTGACGTTCAGTGTGAGTGTGGACACGGATGTACCGGAAGTGGAGCTGGTGGTCGGGGGTCGGGACGTGGGGGTGACCAACGCCAACAAGGCCGAGTACGTGGAGAGGATGGTGCAGTACTTGATGTTTGAGCGCGTGGCGCCGCAGCTGCAGCGGCTGGTGCAGGGTCTGTACGACGTGTTGCCCCAGGAGCTGCTCATGCCGTTCGACTACAAGGAGCTGGAGCTGATTTTGTGTGGGTTTTCAGAGATCGACGTGGGTGACTGGAAGCGGTCCACGATCGTGTCCAAGTCGCTCGAGGACGTCGTCGGGTGGTTCTGGGACGTTGTCGAGTTTGACATGACGCCCTCTGACCGGGCCAAGCTGCTCCAGTTCACCACTGGGTCGTCCCGCGTACCCATCCAGGGGTTCAAGGGCCTCACGAGCTACGATGGCCGGCTGTGCCCATTTTCGCTACATGGGGTGCCCTACGAGTATGGCATATTCCCCAAGGTCCACTCGTGCTTTAACCGCATCGACCTGCCCATTTACCCCTCGAGGGCCTTGTTAGCAGAAGGGTTGTTTGTGCTGGTGAACATCCAATGTATGGCGTTTACGATGGCGTAACTTATTAACTTTTGTAAGAACTTTACGTTTGACATGAAAGAACTTCTTTGCTGATCTATGCGTAATCTGTTATCGGTCCTAGTACTTGGCGATTGGTACTACGGTGTGAACCATTCGTCGATATCATACAGTATGTGCACCTTGCAGGAGGCTGCGGGAAATGACGAACGTAGCCATCCTTACAGAATACGTACAACGTGGTTGGCCGCCAGTTACGATGCCTATAGGAAAAGTACCCACTACAATCCACGAGAATACCGTTACATATTTTGATAACATAATATAAATATATCTCAATTAAAAAGATTTCGTCGAAATAACATACTAACGTTAGTAAAAGTTTGTCATAAATTATGAGAAACGTTGACTATCCAGAAAGTATGACTATGTCGTACTTTGTCGTTGAATTGCTCAGCAACGGTATCTCTCGGCGTAATACATGTACTAATATTAAAAACCTGAAGGCGCGGGTGCGGGCTAAACTGTAACAAGATATGATGTGCGGCGATTGCACTTATTGCTTACTTCGAAGTATTTAGCATGTGTGAAGAGACCTCTAAAATGCCAAAAATTGAGATATAGCTTACTTAAGGTGTGATTATATCCTGCAACAAGCACCATAACACAGCCTATGACACTTCATTACGTAGCATCGATGCTGTTGAACACCCTAAGTTACCATGTTCTTGCGTTGATCGACGATGATTCAAAGCTATGCAATACCTACAACTCTTGATCTGCTCTAAGCTTAGCACTGTACATGGAAGGCAACGGCGCACTACGACTACACGATGTATAGTACTCACATTTCACATCCTAATACGGTATGCATCGTGATGAACTGGTGGTTGTACGGCGAAAGTTGGCCTGGTGCTCAACTCGATTAGTTAGCAGCTGAAATAAAGTAAGGGTTGTATTATTCTGCTGCTGCAGAACTTGGGTTTAGCGTTGTTTTATCTGTACTTCGAGGTTCTCCTCGAGTATTATATAACTTTAATAATAGCTTTTAAATATTGTATTTTTAAAAGTTATGCAACCGTTTTGTGTGCCGTCCAGCAACTCAGCGCAATAGATTGACAGTGAAGAAGGTGTCAATCCTTCATAATGGCTATTAAAAGTAGTTAATCAAATCGTATGTAGCCTGAGAAAGAAAGCAGCGGATTTCTTTCTCAGGCTACACACGATTTGATGCTAGCGTGTTGTATGGTGATGATGTACAATGAACTGTACAGCCATAACGTTATCCTTTGAAGATCGAAAAGGTGATCATTTCCCGCAGTCTCCAGTTAGTCAATGCTCTAGACCCTTCTTCCATTAACTAACTGTAACGTTAAGTTTGCTTGCTCAAGATACTGGTATGGATGGTCCAGGTGTGATGACACGTGACACCTGTGAATTTTCCAAACTTACTGTACGGTGCGAAAAATTGCAAGGGCAGTATCAAGTTTCAGAGGTTTTGTTGGATTATCCGGATACAAAATGCGTTACCGTGCCCATAAAGTGTCGCCACGGGCAACAAACGATATTGGACACATTGGTCATTGGATGGAAGACCCCGTGGCTGGCGTCAGCTTCTCCGTCGGATTCGCCGTAGCCTTCTTGATCGTGCTGTGCTATTTCAGGTACAGCTGGCTGCGGGATGAAGCGGACGACGCGTTGCTTTCGAACGAGTACGGGAACATGGCTTTCACGATAGCAACTGAAGCTTGAACCTCGTAGATTTGTGGGCCATCTCGCTGGACTCACGCGCGATCAACTGGAAAACACGTAAGTCCTCCTGTGTAGCTTAATCGTGCCTCTAATGTACTGGCATGGACGATGTGTGTAGGGATTCAGAGGCACAAAAGTGGACTTGCAACATTTGTGATTTCTACAACGCCGACTCGTCTCCCGCCTGTGTTTTATGTGACACTGCTCGGGGTACGTACATGCAAATGCTGCCATCGTCTTTACCGTGTATATGTTCACCTGTTTGTATAGAGCTCTATTTGGTGGTATCTCCAGCCTTTGAGCAACTTGATCGCACATTGTTGCCGAGTAATTTCACCGACAAACAACGAGCTGCGAGGTAACACATTCCAGTCTAGTCTTCCCTGTCAAGACCCATTGGGTGGCTCTTGGTAGGCTTCGCAAGCAGTGGCGGCGTGGTTTCGACGGGCGTGTATGGAGCTGGCATGCCTCTGACCAGGAAGCGGCTGCTCAGTCGTCGTGGCAAGTTGTCGGCCGACCAAATCCTCAAGTGGACTTGGCCTTAATGGCATTGCAAGACGCGACTGCGGGGGTCACCCTACTCGGCCAGCCGTTAACCCCTTGGTGGTTTGGGCAACTGGACCAGCTCACTCGGCTATCGTTCTCGCTCAAGTACGCGTGGCTTCTGGAGCAACTTGCTGCCAACTACGACGGCCACGCGCGATTGGTCGTGTCTCGCGACACCATTCTAGAGCAATCTCTCACCGGATTGGCCAAAACGCCGCTGAGGAATCTATGTACGCTCAGCGTGATCACCCTCGAGCACGAAACCGCTGTGGACGCGGGCGGCGTCACGCGCGAGTGGTACTCGGTGCTGGCGTTGGCCATATTGGAGCCAAGTCAAGGGCTGTTTATAGTGACCAACCAGGACGACCAGTCGTTCTTTATTAATCCCAACTCGGAAAGAGTCCACGGCCCCAACCACTTGGAGAGATATTTGGCCATTGGACGGCTCCTCGGACGAGCCATCATCGACGAGCAAGTGCTGCCGTTTCACTTTTGTGTCCCGCTGTTCAAGATGCTGCTGGGGTACCCCGTCTCTATCCAAGACATTCGGTACTTGGACCCGACCGTATATTCGAGCTTGACCTACATTCGCGACTGCGATGACGTGGACGATTTGGCGCTGACGTTCAGTGTGAGTGTGGACACGGATGTACCGGAAGTGGAGCTGGTGGTCGGGGGTCGGGACGTGGGGGTGACCAACGCCAACAAGGCCGAGTACGTGGAGAGGATGGTGCAGTACTTGATGTTTGAGCGCGTGGCGCCGCAGCTGCAGCGGCTGGTGCAGGGTCTGTACGACGTGTTGCCCCAGGAGCTGCTCATGCCGTTCGACTACAAGGAGCTGGAGCTGATTTTGTGTGGGTTTTCAGAGATCGACGTGGGTGACTGGAAGCGGTCCACGATCGTGTCCAAGTCGCTCGAGGACGTCGTCGGGTGGTTCTGGGACGTTGTCGAGTTTGACATGACGCCCTCTGACCGGGCCAAGCTGCTCCAGTTCACCACTGGGTCGTCCCGCGTACCCATCCAGGGGTTCAAGGGCCTCACGAGCTACGATGGCCGGCTGTGCCCATTTTCGCTACATGGGGTGCCCTACGAGTATGGCATATTCCCCAAGGTCCACTCGTGCTTTAACCGCATCGACCTGCCCATTTACCCCTCGAGGGCCTTGTTAGCAGAAGGGTTGTTTGCGTTGGTGAACATCCAAAGCATGGCGTTTACGATGGTGTAGGAATAGTAAGTTTGAACCAACAAATGTATTTATCTGCTGTATGTGGACTGTACAATGTCGGAAATATATCGAGCAGCATTGCATCGTTGAAAATACTATAGTATGTACACCTGGTCATGTTTGAACGCGATCCTACTGGGCCGTCCTACTGTATGCGCCCGAGCCGACCCTCCGCCACTTTGCCTTCAATCTAGCATGGTTCCCTTTCAACGTCGCCGCTGAGTGTCGCGTGGCTGAATCGGCGGGTCTGATCAGCGCCTAAGTGTCGTCCCCCCGCGCGTGACCGGTTGCCTACCGCCCCTTCGTCACCCCCCACTACGTAGATCGCCATCGTCCCCGACACCGCCTTCACCAGCGAGTACTTTTTTTAAGGCGGCGGTACCATTGAAGAGTCGTGTTTGCCGTGAGCCCGGCCGCCGCCGTCTGCATTCTGTTCCCCCACTCCAACCCCGGACTGTTGTTTGTGTTGTTGTTTGTCCTCTTTGGATTAAAAACCTTTGGATGCATGGCCAGCGCCATCATTCAAACGCCCGTACGTCGGCATCATCTCGTTCTTCGCCATGTACTTGATCTCGACCGCGTTCAAGCAAGACAGAACCATCGAGGCCAAGACGTGTGAGTCCCCAGTTACCACGACATTCGGCATCCAGTCGCTACCGTATACCCCCCGCTTCAGTACCTATGATTTCTCCGGTTGGACCTGTCATCGCCGAGTCCTCTGACCTGGGGCTCACGGGGGCCAACATGAACGACCTTGTCAATGGGCGTGGTGCCCAAAGCGTCTGGCGTGACGCTGCCGTGGAAATTTCCGGTACGCAATTCATTCTGGTAAGGTGTCTGTTTCCAGGAACAACTCCCCCAAGGGGTTCCGGAAACCTCGTCGGATATAGTATCCCCCTCGATGCCGCAACGCACATCGAACAACATCGAACCCATGGGCGAAACGCTACGGCAGCAAGAGACGCCGGGGGAAGGGCAGCAGATCCGAAACCTGCGCAAGGTGTGTTTCAGTGGCAAGGTCGCGGTTCACGGTGTCCAAATCACGTGTTTCTTGGGCCACAACGATGCTGGCAAGACGCCGCTCATGTCGATGCTCACGAGGATGATTCTTGCGACAGTGGGGATGCGTTCGTGAACGGCCGCCGCCTCAGCACGGACTTGAAGAGATCCGCCACTCGGTGGGGTGTGCTCGCAGCACGACATCCTGTATGGGGACGTGACGGTGACCCAATATTTAACCTTTTACAGCCAAATCAATGGCTTCCGGGGGGCTGGATACGCATGTCGACACCAAGATCGCCAAGGTGGGGCTCAGCGAAAAAAGGCCCGTCGTGTTCAGCGCCCTCTCGGAGGAATGAAGCGCAAATTGTGACTGGCAATTGCGCTGTTGGGGGATACCTCCCTTGTGTTTCAGGACGAGCTGACATCCAGAATGGACCCGTACAGTCGGCGAAGTACGTGGGAGACGAACATGAACCACCTCCAGAACCGCATCATTATGCTCACGACGCATTTCATGGACGATGCAGACACCCTCGGCGACCACATCGCCATCATGGCCGAAGGAGGACTCCTGCAGGTCCTCGCTCTTCCTCAAGAACCGGTACGGCACCAGCTACACTTTCTCGCTCGTGAAAGTTACAGGCGGCGTGCGACGTGGCGGCGCTCACGGCTTTCTCCAAGCTGTGCACAACAGTCGGAGCTTCCAGCTCTGGCTGTCGGCGTACCTGCAGCCCCCGCCGCCGATGGGACGCGAGTGGCCTTGACGCTGCAATGTCAGGCACGACGAACCCGTACGGGGGGGTCGTGGTGCTGTTTCTACTCGCGGGGGCGGCGGTCATTTCATTCTGATACTTTTGCGATCGTACTTGTTCCGTAGCCATCAGCTACTAGACGACTATCGTGATGATCTCAATCTCTTGCTCGGGGTGGTCTTGCGCCGATTTCCACGATTTCACACACGCTGGCGGGCACGGTCGATATCAACAAACTGCCCAAGTACATCTGGCGCCTCTTGCCGCTGTTCGGCCTCGGCAATATGCTCAACTGCCATCCACATCGGCATGACGATCATTGACCCCTCGACCCAAGCGCTGGACATGGCTATCGTGGGTACGGACGTGCTGTATCTGGCATTGGAAAGAATCGTGTTTCCGATGTTGGCGCTGGGTACTTGACTACACCCCGAGCTTGCCCGGCCTTCGCGATAAATTCAGCCGCGAACCCGCCTGGAGACGACACGGCAGTATTTTCGATCGACGAAGGTGTCCAAGCGGAAGGCGGCCGCATTGCGCGCGGGGATACCGCCTGAGGGACGTCATTACTAAGTCCTAGTTGCGCAAGGTGTACAACAAGGCCAACAAGAATGGGTGGCCAAACAAAATCGCGCTGTCCGACTTGCCGCTGGGATTGGCCAAGGGCAAGTGCTCAACGGGGCGGGGAAGACGTACACGACAGTTAGACACGCTGATCGACCTTGCGTTGTTTGCCGCCATCAAGGGCGTCCCGACTTCTCAGCGGGCGGCACCGTGGGGGGTAAAATGAACCTAAACGACCTCGAAAATAAGCTGGCGGGGGCGGCAACACGCGTACATTGAGCATGGTGATTGCCATGGTCGGAGCGGTGATAACACCATCTACCTCGGCGAACCCCTCCGCGGGCATGGACCCCGTATTGTGGCGGTTCATGTGCGATAAAGTGTTTGCCAACATATTGACACAGAGCAAGGAGTGGACTAGCCAGCGGCGGTGACAGAAGGACCTTGACAATTTTGTGTCGAAGAAAAGTAGTTGATCGTCATGTCGGAGTATGCGACGAGGTATTGGCGGTCCTTTGATTGGTGCTGCGACTTGAGGCCGTTTAAAAGTAATATTTTGGGCGATTGCAGCACCAAAATGTTCGACAACGTCGCGTTCCCGGCGCAAGAAGACCCTTTTCGTGTGGAGTTGTCTTTGGACGAGCCCAAGTCCATGGCAATCGTTATCCGCAACACAGCCTCGAAGAAGCAATGGTTGGTTTCTTGATCTCTAGCTAGTCATCAACAAATTCGGACTCAACTATCCCCATAGGGAGTGCCAAGTCTGGAAGACCACCAACGATGTCTCGCACACGATTATACCGTCTCTGCAGGTACAATGAGCTGCGCGACGATATCCATCCATCGAGCGTTCTTAGAAAGCTCTGGCGACTGCTGGCACCACCCTCGCTTCCCCCGAGTGCACTGTGGACCTCTTACCCAGCGACAAGGCAAAGTGCAACTTGCAGCTTCAGTTGACCACACCACGCACAGAAGTGGTGTTTGAGATGACCCCCATGCGATCTGTCGTAGCCGACCGCCTGCAACAACTACGCTCGGGCGTGGACGCACTGTGCAATGAATATGTGCTGCAATGGCGAGTCCAAGCTGCGACGAAGCGGATGCCACTCGCAACGACTGGCCAGGTCCAACTACCGGGGGGCTCTCTAAAATGTGACAAGGGGCCAAGAAGCCGCAGACGGCTAAGTCTATACATGTTGGCTGGCGTGTCGCTGCTGTGCAGTTTTGGGGGTGGGGTGGCGTTGGGGCTTGCAATTGCCCCAGAGAAGGGCGCCCCCCCAGTTGGGGTTCGAGTGACAATGACATCGGGCGACGGACAGTCGGGGTATTCCGTCGAGTTGACTTCCAAGGATGTGCAATCCTTGTCGACGGGTCAGAAGTGCCTTGGTAGTTTGGAGAGCACCGAACGACTAGCACCGGCCGAGTGATTTGTCTAGGAAATGCACAATCGAAACTAGCGAATATCTGTAATTACGTTTGCATTGATTCTAGTACGAATTTTGTAGTTTGATCATTGGCCATGGCCTTGATGATCTGGTACACTGAAGCCATTGAGCGATTAGAATGCGAGAAACGCACGAATACAAGTTAGGTGCTAAGGGTAGAGCTGTACTGTACTGTAGCTCGCAGCGTACAATAGTAAGTGGAACAACATGTACTACTGTACATTATTGAAAGACACCGGTCGAAACCGATTAAGCCAAGCCCGTGACTGCCAGTTTATACCGGTAAGTCTGTCATCAACATATTTTTCTTTGTCGTCGCAATCAAAAACTTGCCCTTGGAACTTTCCCAAAACCCCAATGTATAAACTAGTATATTGTCCCCGGGGAAATGGATGTCGATTCGAACAGTTCCATGTCGAGATGTTACTTGTACAAATCTACCGGTAGTAGAGGACTCACATCGAGAAAAAGTACCGACATGCCGACTCTTGCGATGATTAAGGTTGGCGATGTAGTGCGATTCAACGAGACCCACCGCATGCTGATATTGCTGTGAAAGATGGACTTCTTCTATTCATGGTTAATCTTGTGGGCCCATCCGAGAAGCCGTTTCCTGTGGTTTATATGCAGTACTACCTACCAATCGAAAATTACAATCAAACACTGACGACTCGATCGCGAACTTTGGAGTCTTTCGCAGGTTTGTTTCGATTTCGACTCAATATTAATAATACTAGTAGTCCTGTAATATTAATGTATGCTAACGTTACTATTAATAGTAGTATCCAGTATTAATACTATTAATGTTAATAGTAGTACTGTGTCAACAACATCAACTTGCCCGTGACTGGCAGTTTCAGATATTGCAAACAACTCACCGTTCGATTTTTGATTGGTCGATTGGTGATCCCTGATTGGGTGCATATGTACGACATACCGCGGTTCAAACGACATCATCATCTCGTCGAGATCTTGGGGCAATGGAATCGCCAGGTCCGCCGCCGCTGTATACGCCGGCGATCTCTCAAGACGCGAATATCGTGGACGAGGACGATCAGTTGCTGCTCTGCCAAGACGGATACGCGTGGGACTACGTCCTGGTGTTTCCTGCGCTTCCAATGTCCCCACTTGGCGAAGTGTTTCACCGACTGCATTTGCCAACGAAGAAGGCCAAGACCACGACGCCCACGGTGGACGAGATCTACTACCGCCTCAAGAAGGCCGGGTTGACCCTCAAGCTCGCGTGTCCGTCCGCGTCGTCCAGTAGCCGCCATCTCTTTTGCTTGGTGCGCGGGTCTCGGCAGATTCTTGCGCGAGAAGCCGATCGCATCGACCTCCTCATGCCCATGGACAAGGACAAACTGCGTGACGCGTCGCATCGAGGGTTTCCAAACTGTGGAATCGCACCATTCCCCATCGACGACCCGTTGCACCAGTTCAAGCTGTCTCCGTACGACTCGATCTACTTTCGATACACGTGTCGCGATGACATGCAACCGTTGTACGCCAAGCAAGGCCCCCACGACGCCCTCTTTACAAGCAGCCAGCGCATTCTCCTTCTCGAGAGCATCATGACCAATCGACATGGCGGCGCGGGGCTGAACCTTGACAAGTTGAAGCACTCGAACGTCGTGACGACCTACTTTTCACTGCACGACGTGGCAGAGCTTTCGAGGGTGACAACATCGTGGCTGCAGTGGGGTCAGTATCCATGGCAACAACCTCTGCATGCCATCCAACGGTACTTTGGCTCACGGATTGGCTTGTACTTTGCGTTCCTTGGCTATTATACAACATGGCTCATCGGGGCGGGCGCCGTGGGGCTGGTGCTGTGGCTCGTAGAGTTGTCCGACCGCCTCCCTAAGGACATTGTGGTGGCTATCACGAGCACACTGGTGATTATTTGGGCGACGATCTTTCTCAAGTCATGGAAACGGAGAGCTGCACGGTTGGCCTTAGAGTGGGGAACGTCCAACTTCAGCACGCTAGAGCAAGTTCGTCCGCAGTATGTGGGGCAAATGCTGCCGAGTCCAGTCACAGGACAGCCCATGCTGTACTTTAGCAAACGAGAAAAGAGCCGTCGACGATGTCTCACGTGGCTGCTGCTCACGTGTTTGATTGCGTTGGTGGCGGCGGTGGTGACGGCGATTTTCTACTTGCAATTTGTCATGCTGGAGCGCGGGTACTCGATTCGCGTGGGGCCAACCGAAGTCGTGTTGGCTGGGCCGGTCACTTCCTTGGCCAACATTGTGCAGATCCACGCCATGTACTACGTGTACAACCAACTCTGCGAAGCGATGAACGAATATGAAAACCACCGCACGCAGTCATCTCATGAAGGTAGGAATCCCTGCGACGACACCTTGTTTTGAATCGCTGTTGTTGTTGCACTTCTAGGGTCGTTCATTGTCAAATCGGTGCTCTTTCACGCGGTCAACAACTTTGCCGGGCTGTTTTACATCACGTTTGTCAAGACGTACGTAGGGGCCGCGTGTGCTGGAAATGATTGCATGGGGGAATTACGACTGTACCTGCTCATGATCTTCTGCTTCCAACTGGCAAATGGATTGGTCCATGACTGGGTGGTTCCCCATGTACGAGTGCTGTACAGCCAATGTCGCGCCCGTGGGACGTCCGCCGCGGTGTCGTCGAAGGTGGAAGCGCAGTTTTACCTGCTCGACTACAGCTGGCGCGTGACGTTCAACGAGTACTTGGGCTTGGCCATGAAATTCGGGTTTACGATCCTCTTCCTTGGCGCGTCTCCGGCCATGTCGTTGCTCACGCTCCTGAACAACTTGATCGAATTACGCTCGGACTCGACCAATCTAGTGATGAATCACCGCCGCCCGTTGCCACGCCAAGCGTCCACTTGTGGGCAATGGACCACCGTGCTGGAATACCTCGTTACATTGTCGACACTCACCAACGGGTACGACTCACTTGTGTTTAAAAAAGTTCATGAGCCTGAAAACCGTAGATTTGTCGTCGTGTACGCGTCGAATGCGCTCGTGGTCAACACAAACGACCCAGGAGCGAGGCTGGTGCAACTTCGTGCATTTGGGGGCTTCGTCACTGCGATGCTCGTCGTTCGCTACGGAGTCACAACTTGGATCAAGGACGTTCCGCACGATGTTGCGATTCAGTTGAAACGGCAAGCATTCTTGGCCACGAAAGTCTACGTCCGGGAAGCCGACGATGTCGTGCCTGTGTACGAGTCCATGGGCAGTGTCCGGCTTCTCCCAGTAGACAGTGCGTCCCCAGTGTGAAGGACATCTTCCAGCTTACGTCCCATCACGGTGTTGCGGCGGTTGCCCTGGCTTGCTTGCTGCAGCGAAAATTGAAAGTGAGTTGGCGCGCAATTCCAAGCATCCGGATAAAAAGTTTTTAAAAATACGTATCCGGATATATTATCCGGCATCCAATTGTCTTTGGTGCACTGAAAAAACATCGCGCGTCCACTAAACATGGCGGCGAAAGTTGGCGTGTCCATGTCCATCCGCTTCCGCGGCGAAGAAGTGCATGCGTTCTCCGTGCACCCCGAGGTACCTGAGGACATGTACAACGCATCCGAGAGCGAGACGGTTCCTCATGCATATGGAGGCAAGGAAGACGGTGGGGCGCTGCCGGAGCCCAAACAGACTGGAGACCACGCGTTGTTAGCGACAGCGATCAAGGTACACTACGCTACCACGACGATACAATCCATGAAATACTTGTCATTTTGACGACGCACTGTCGATGTGTAGAATGCCAAAGCGAGCAGCGAGGCTTTCTTAGCCGACAAGTGCGAAGGTCCAGTGAAAGTCGACGACATTTAAATCTATACATCCCTTTTCTCTATGCCATGTCTACTCTGTCTGGGGAGGCCGTGGACGTGTTGACAGGTTCCCTCGAGGGCACCACGAGCTTCTTGGGTCGACCGACCTTGCGTTTGAGCCATCGCTTCGTCTCGGGGGCAGGACCCACTTGGAAGATCGCGTTCGCCTGCGCCGTTCGTTGGGATGCACTCACGACGCTTTTCGACCGTTTGCAAGTCTGACAATACCAGTCCACGGTAGGGGGCGGCAAGCGGTGGAGACCCGCACATCTACGTCACCATCATCCTCACCATGGACAAAGTGCATCCGGTATTGTCACACGTACGACAAATGAAACGCGGCAGGACATCCGTCGCAGCATATCAATTCGCCGGCCGTGCCGCACCGATGGCACGCATCTTCGTTCAAGTCGTTCTACACCAACATTCTTAGTCTCGTTGCACCAACATTCTTCTTTAAAAAAAAACGCAAAAAAAACGCAAAAATTTGACGAATACCTACCGTTTCGCCATGTTGGTGGTGCACGCCGTTTTCAATGTTTTCGACGAATCGGTAGATCCGACCGACGTCCAACTGGTTCTGGGTAACACGAAGGCGGCGGTTCCACACCGATCGCCCTTCGGCAAACTCGTGCACGTCTACACCAACCATCATCATCAAACACGTACATGCTCGTATTGTCGAAACTAGCGAGTACCTTTAATCAGCTGGTACCGCGACTCGAGCAGCGACTTGCGGCGCGGTCGTGGCTTGGAGCATGGCATGGTCTTGGTCGTGACCGATTCACGGAGCAACAACGTCGAGTAATCGAGCAAACCGCCAGCGAGGAACGACGTGCAAGGCACTGGCGGGTGCGTGAGGACGCGGTGGTACCAGTTGGACGGTGTGGTCTGGCGCTTAGTGGGGCGGGTCGAGAGGAAGTACGTGTCGATGTCGACGTCATCTGGCACGGCATGGCTGAGGAAGAGGCGCTTCCTGGCATACCCAAACTCGTCGATCCAGTCTCGGTTCAACTAGATATGGTTGTGTTATTCCAAGCTAGAATGAATGAATCGACACAACCAAATACTAAATCGACAGAAGAATCATCGGCAGAAAGATTTAGCCAATCAGATTGCAGGAAACAACCATCATGATCTGATCGATCGATATTGTGAATTCGTTATAAACTTCCAAAATTCGCGTGGTTTGTCGAATCAAAATTGAACCACGCTGGAGTCTCTCTGATTGGTTGAATATACTTGTCCTTTCTGCAAGAGCCAATCAAATTCACTCAAAATTGGATTAGCCAATAGCGTCGATTCGGCGGCAAGATTCGATTCGACGATTCGTATCGAATCCACAATATAAATTTGGCGAATCAGCACAAAAGTCGGCCAAATTTTGGGTAAAAGAAAGACAATATAAGTATACTACAACATCTGTCACCCATCACCATTCAAATTGGACACTCCATTCAACGTGGACAGTATAAAGCAAGCAAGCAATGTCGTACATGAGCGCTTTTGAACAACGCGAGCGACGACACTTTGATCGGTCGCGGCCACGGCTGGTCCCCGTCGCCAGGTTTCTAACTCATCCATGGAATTAGACCATCATCATCATTAGAACCACGTACATCGTCGGCCTTGACCGAGTCTCTCTTCTTGAAACCCATTTGGCCTTTACACGTGGCAGCCCCACAATGACACGCGACGCTTTGCGCCCCCACGTGGGTAAACTAGACACTCCACCATGGGTACATATTATTTCACTGAGCAGATTACGATAGGTATTATTATAATATATTGTCAAAATCGATTCGACATTGGATGATCCAAATCGGCAGACAATCGATCGACCAATCAAAACACAGACCACGAATCAAGTAGCCAATCAAATTCTCGCTTCAACCATTCCACAACTACGTAAATGTCACCAGAAACCATCCATCGATCGAGTTGGTACCACGAGATCAGCACAATCAAAAGTCCATATATATATTGGCTGCACGCACAATCCTACTACTACTAGTACTACTACTTACCTGGTAATCGAATGTGATTTCTTCGCCGCGAGCAATGGGCGCGAGGGCGACAATGCCGATGCGGAGGATGTCGCCTTCGCACGTCCTGCATTCCATATTCATCACATGACTACTAGAATAGGGTGACGGGTACTACCATTTTTGAGCGCTGCAGTTGGGCGCGCAGCTGTGGTTGATAAAGCGACTCACGTTGCCCTTGTACTGGGCGTCGATCAAAATATCTTTTTCCATCTCGAGCATGTACGTGTGGGTCTAGTGGTGTTGTATATGAGACTTGTATCCATTTTCAGAGGGTTTCAGAGTTACTTGTCCCGACGCGATATTCGCGGCGCGGCGGTCAGCGGCCATGGCCTCGTCGATGACTTCGCCGACGTATTCCACTACAAAGTCGCCGGCTTCGATGGATGTATCCGCCACGAGCCCAAAGCCCTTGGGTCCCATGTACTCGACCCGTGTGGACCTGGACAGAAGAATCATCGGCAGAAGGATTTAGCCAATCAACACACCCCATCATCAACGTCGAATTAGTGTATGACTTGAATTAGTGTGATACCCATCACCACAGGACACCTTTTTACATACAAAATTCAGGACAAAGAATCGATCGATAGATTTGGCAAAGAATTAACACAAAAATCGGCCAAATTTTGGGTAAAATAAAGACAGTATCTATCACGTGAATGTCTCAGGTCACGGTCGTACTTGGTGGCTTTGTGTTGGAACGGGCGGTTGCGGCACTTGGTTGGGTCAGGTGCCGAGCACGTGTCCTTGCCACATTCGATCAAGACCAGCCTGGGTCGTCATAAGACGACTGGGTCTATTCGTATACTGTATGCATGCGTATATGGTGTCGTACTTGTTGTGGCATGTGTCAGTGCAATACGACACGTCTTTATGTTTCACTGCAACGGATGACGTTGACGCTGTCGGTCGCGACGAGCTGCCTCGCTGGTGGTCTTGGCCGTAGCACGTGCATCGACTGCTCGCAGATGCTTGGGCCATGGGCGCTTTCTTGACAATGTACACGTTCTTGGAAGTTTTCGCGTACTTTGGTGGCACCCACGTCAGTTCCACGGCCTACGTGTCGTGTTGGCAAGATTGTTAGCCTCAACACCAACGAATACGAGCTACCTCAGCCGCAGTGAACTCGTCGGGCGTAAAGTCCAACGTGTAATCGGAGATACCGGCGGTGGCATTGGCCAAGTCGTGGAAGTATGTGGCCAGCGGCGCTTGGTGGCGGAATGGCAGGACAAAGTCCGACGCAACACAAGGCACCTGTTTCCTCAGCGCTTTGAACACGCGCTTAGCCAGGGTGCGTGGCGGCTGCTGCGCACCTGACGGCGTCGCGACGGATGCTGCTGACGAGTTTCCGCGAAGTCGAGGTCCCATTAGTTCGTCGCGAGTCGGCTGGTGGCGGCAATGCCTTGGCTGTCGAATTTCAAATCGAATCGACTAGCCAATCATGACACGAGCGTCGCGTACCACCTACCATATGGGAGGGAACGGCGACAACTACGAGGACCTGCTGCAATTTGAAAATCCTCGAATTATGGAAAAGGGATTAAAACTCCCTGATTGGTTCAATATTAAATCAACTTATTTATGATTGGTCAGATGAGCGCTCAGTATTTATTGCCTGATTAGTATTACGTTAATTAACGTTACTGTTGTAAACAGTAGTAGGTTTTTAAACCTTTTACTACAGTACTTGTCCATTGGCATCAGCTCGCATTAATGAAATTATTTTTAGTGTGAATAATATTACTTCGATCCGGATTTCTTATCCGGTTCTGCGGTTTGATTGTGATTATTCAGCATGCCGCCCAAGATTTGGTATCTGCAGATCTTGGATGTGTCCACGTCGGTGTGTCTGTACAGCAAGCAATGGCATTGGAACGAAGGCGCAAGAGTCGAAGGATTGCGAGCCCTCGTGCACAGCTTCGCCCAATTCGCCCGAGAAATTGATGGTGGACCAGTGCAGACAGTTCACTTTGGGCAGACGCTGTCCATGCCCTTGGCTGGATCAGCCGCCTCCAGCAAAGCTGCGACGTCGGCGGCAGCACGGCGATACTCCACGTCACTGCGACAGAACTTGCTTCAGTCTCGAACGTCGAACTCTGGTTCGAACTACGGCACCACTCCCGCCGCGGCTGCGTTGTCGATCAACACGTCAAGTCCGCCTTCTATGAGCTCGTTCCATTCTGTATCCCCGCAGTCGTCGCCCATTGTGCATTCCCCACCTTATGCAGCAACCAGTCAGAGCCTGCATCCGCACAAGTTGCAAATGCTGTCTGTGGAAAACGAACATTTCCAAGTCGTGTTGTTCCATGATGTCCACAACGACGACGTCCGCGGCACGGCGCACATCCTACTGGATTCGTTCACGACCAAGTTTCAACAGTCCAAAGAGTACGACGCAGCCAAGCCAATCATCCAAAGCCTCATGGACAAGGACGAGAACCGCCATTTACTCGGCCTCTTCCAGCGATTTGACCCGGTGGTAGATGATGTGGTTCACACAGACGTTACCGCCGTGGATGGTATTGTAGTGTCTGGTGTCGACGGAATCCAGTCGGCACAGCTTTAAACCTGCGATGATGCTAGTTTTTGGCTAACGTTATACGTTGTTGTTGATGTTGGATTCTCCGGAATATCTCAAACTTATCCGGATATTCTAATTTCTGACAACAAACATGCCACCTCCGAATTTATTCCAAAAAGTTCAAACGAATGTTCTTCGTATTATAGAAGGTTATCGGATTTAGAAGGTTATAATGACATGTTCATAGAGCAAATGTTTGGATCTTCACATTAATTTACACGGTAAATTAATAAATAAAAGAAATAGAAACGGAGTAGAAAGGCCATGATGATACCATATCATTCCGAAATTTGCCCACGAAGGCGCACATGCAAGGGTCTGCGTTCATGAAAGGATCGACGAGCTCGTCAAGTGTCCACATGGACCTGGATGGGGGAGACCGATGGATGTATGCGATGGTCTTCCCGAATAAGGATGAAGGGCGCGTGCGGGACATTGTTGTCCAGCTGCGACAGGCGGCGCTGGAAGTGAAGCTCTTCTTCTCGTCGTCGCAAACGGACGGCAAGCCGTCGTTGATCATTTGCAAGCTTCGGGCCAACCTGAAAGCACTTCGTGCGGAAGCAGCTCGTATCAACTTGCCCATGCTCATGGACCCCGAGAAACTTAGGGCCGTAGCAAAGCGTGGTCTTCCCGCGCATGGCATCGGTACGTCGTCTACGAATGTATCACTCGTCGCTAACAAAATGCCCAATTTTTAGAGCCATTCGAAATCGGCGACGAGAAGACGCTCCAAGGGGACGTGTTCCACCCGTATGAGAACATCCACATGAAGTACGATCTAGCGGACGACGTGCAAGACTTGTACCAGCGCACGACGCTGGGCGGTCACTTTTCGTCGACGCAGCGAATGATGTTGATCGACAGCATCATCGTGAACGTGGCGCATGTGAACATCGACAAGCTCAAAGCTGACGGTGCGTTGCACGACTGCTTTCCATTGCACGAGGTGGACGAATTGGCTGACCTCCAAGCGCGGTGGGTCGCGTGGACGTACTGGCCGTGGCGGCAGCCGATTACGCACATCAAAAACTACTTTGGGTCGAAAGTCGCCATGTACTTTGCGTACTTGGGGTACTACACGACGTGGTTGGGTGCCGCGGGCGTCGTGGGACTGCTCGTGTTTGTGGCCGAGGTGTTGTTCCAGAACAACCTCATCGCCGACATCCCACTGAGCCATCTCCAGCTCAACGCGACGACCGTGGTCAAGGTCGGCCAGGTCGTTCAGGTGTACACGGTGCCCGCGTTTGGCATGTTCATGGTCGTGTGGGCGACGCTGTTCCTCGAAGGGTGGAAGCGCAAGTCGGCGCGCCTCGCCCTCACATGGGGCACGGCGACGGTGGTCGAGGACGAGCAGCCGCGGCCCCAGTTCCACGGCCACATTGCCAAGTCCCCCGTCACGTCGGCCAGCATCAAGTTCTTCGACCCGATGGTCCGGCTCCAGCGGCGCGTGGTATCATGGCTCGTGCTGGCCGCGCTGTTGGCGGTCGTGATTGGCCTCACGATGCTCATCTTCCTGCTGCGGTACTACGTCGTGACGCAGAACCCGAACCTGCTCGTCGTGACGATCCACGGGCATGCGTACCCGTACGGGTCGTACGTGGCGGCGGTGGTCAACTTGGGTCAGATCTTTGTCATGTACAAGATCTACGATGGCCTCAGCCTCAAAATGAACGACTACGAGAACCACTCGACGGAATCGTCGTACGAAGCCAACTACATTCTAAAAGCCATCATCTTTCACTTTGTAAACTCGTACGCAGCCTTGATCTACGTGGCGAGCCTCAAGAACCCCATCGAAGGCCACTGCCTCAACAACGACTGCTTTGGCGAACTCCGCGCCGCGCTCGTCATCATCTACGGCTCCCAAATCGTCATTGGCAACGTCAAGGAAGTGGTTGTCCCGCGGCTGTACGCGTGGTTTGTGCGGCGCCAGCACGTCGTCACAGACGTGGTCGTGGGCTCGGTGGAGACGCAGTTTTTTCAATCGCATTATGGGTGGAAGGGCACGTTTGACGACTTTTTGGAAATGGTGCTCCAGTTTGGGTACTCTTCGTTCTTTGTCGTGTCGTTCCCACTCACGCCGTTGCTGTCGTTCGTGAACAATGTGCTCGAGATTCGCATCGACGGGTACCGCCTCACGCAGGACTGCCGCCGCCCGCGGCCCCGCCATGCCGCCCACATTGGCCTCTGGAGCACCGTGCTCGAACACTTTGTCACGATCGCAATCATCACGAATGCCTATGTGATCTTTTACACGCGCAACTACGCGGCGGACGTGAGTGTGTACCTCAACTGGACAAATGTCAACCACGAGTTTGTCGACTTGGCGCTATTTGTGGCGTTTGTAACTGTGGTGCTGGTGTTCCGAGGCCTCTTGTCCCTTGGCATCTCGGACGTGCCCGAAGACGTGGCCAAGCAACTCGCACGCCAAGCGTTCCTTACGTCCAAAGTGCTCGACCATAAAAAGGATGACGGCGACCAAGCGCTCAGCCTCCACGACCAACGACTTGGTGCCCACAACGTGGCTATTTTGAACCGTGACGACGACGAGTAGAACAATACAACAATGTACTGTACACCTATTAGGTGTACAGTACATTGTTGTATTGTGGAGAGGGATGGATTTGTACTGTTATTAGTCGTAGACATGGAATATCATATTGGCGATGATTTCAAAGTTGCCCATTTTCCATCGTTCGTACAAATAGACCCGAGACATTTGATTAGCTCATTTCATCCACTTAAATTGAATAGGGATTGTAGCCAATCAGCGACAAGGAGTTTAAGATGGACCAATGGGAGAGAGTTCGGTTGGCGAAATTCGATTGTACGGGGTCCGGAAATTCGGACCGAATCTCCAATATTATGATATAATAGTAATAACTCTTTTATCCCTGCTTAAGGTGCAGCAAACTATAGCCATCGCATCCACCGCTACCTCCTGTACTGGTCACCTTGGTGTCGATGCTCCACTTCTACGTGTATGTGTCTTACAAACCCACACTCACTTCCATCACTGGTACTAGTTTGTACATATATATATATATATATTGTCGTTTCGGCCAAAATTTGGACATTTTGTGCGGATTTGCCAAATCCATCGATCGATACTTTTAGTACTACGTTTTTGTATTTTTTAAATGATTTTTTATACTGGCCAACGGTGATGATGCCCATCATATGAATATATACTGTAAAGTGACACTTCCTAATACTCCCGCACCTCTTTGGACCAGAATTCACGCCAATATATGTAGTTACTATATGCAAAGTTGTGTTTAATACTATTAGCACCCGTCCAGCGTAAAGCCCCACACTTCGACGTGCGTACACGAGAAGGTTTCGCCCGGCACGAGCGGGTTGGACCCAAATGTGTCGCACTTGCCCGTCGTCCCGTGCACCAAATCCGCATCCTACGACCACACAAATATATATTTAACCACAAATATATATATATATATATAGTTGGCAATAGTTTGTACCAAGTACAAGCCAAACGCGTTGCCGCCGCCCATAACCAGTGACTCGTCCGAGCACAGTTGAAAGTAATTGTTCTTGCGGCTCCACGTAAATGCATCCAGTTTCCCCAGAGGTGTAAACCGAAACAGAAAGCTCGACCCGTTGCCGTGGTAGTTGCCCGACAACTGCCACATGTCCGACGCAAACCCGCCAAACACAGTGCCGTGGTCTTCCTTGAGCAAAAGCAACGTCGGGCTCTAAGAGAACACAAATAATATTTTATTAATATCCACCAAATTCGGATAAAACGAATAATATTAATATATAACACTCGAATCGTACCTGGCCTTTGCACAACGTTAGCAACGACGTGAGAGAGCTTCCATGCACTTCGTTGCTACGAAATATTAATTATGGAAAGAGGTCTTTACAATTAGTATTCTCGTTCATCCGACATTTTAGATATAATATATATATATATATATATTCAGATATAATATATATATATATATTCAGATATAATATATATATATATATATTCAGATATAATATATATGTATGTATATTCAGATATAATACATATGTATATATATTCAGATATAATATATATGTATGTATATTCAGATATAATACATATGTATATATATGTACATTCAGATATGATATATATGTATATATATGTATGTATATTCAGATATAATATATATATAAATATATTCAGATATAATATATATATACATCGAATATTGATATGTATTCAGCTATATTTAATAATATACATACATATATATACAAATATATATATATACCTAAACAGGAGCTTCCACTGACACAACTGACACGTGATCGGCAGCACCGAGTCCAACTCGGCGACAAATGCATCGGTCAAGATCCCCGACTTGCCAATCAATTTGGTCGCCATATTCACAGCATCGTTGGGACTATATATTTAAACAATATGATAAATACATGTATATATTTGGATATGTACGTTTGGTCGACGGTTGCCTGTGTCTGCTGTTTGCGATACAAAAGCCAGTCGTCCACCAACTCCTCCACAGAGCTGGGCGACCGCTGGAGCAGCCACGTCATCTGCGCCTCGGTTTCCTCCAATATGCGCCCAAACTCGGGGCGCCCGCTCATGCTCCAGTTGTAATCGAACACGCGCACAGCCAACGCGAACAACTTGGTAAAGAACACCGGGTCGCCAAACACGTCCCAGAATGGCTCCATCGACAGCAGGGTAAAATCCAGCACTGGTTGGTCGGGGGTCGGCGCCAGCTTGAGCACGTTCAGCAGCACCAGCGCCAGCGCCGCCAATGCTTCGCCCATGTTGTACTCGTGCACGCGGTCGGCCAACAGCTACCCATATAAACCGTGTACACGAGTCATTTTAGCGACTTTTTAGCGACTTTTAGCGATTTTTAGCGTGTACCTGGCATGCCGTGGCATCGGTGCGGATGAAATACGCCACGCATTGGAGCAATAGCTGGCCCCCGGCCGTGAAATTCGCTGCAATCGACGACTCGCGAAAGCCAAAGCTCTGCCACAGTGCCACGTCATCGTCCACAAACACGACGTGGGTCGAGTGATCGTTGCTGGCACTCGACTGGAGTTGCTGGTCCACGTGGTCCACTTGGCGCTGGTACGCGGCCAGCACCAGCCCCAGCGCCGCCGCGTCATCCGTCATTACGGGTTGCTTGAGCATGGCCGGAAACGTCTGGAGAAACTCTTGTTTGCGTTGAAACTCCTACATTATATCAACCATCACATACCCCCCACATCGAATATATATATCATATGTATCCGAATAGAATAATTGCGGAAAACAAACACACCGACCGATAGATATTATATATTTCGATACCACGACGCGTGGAATCGAATGTAGTATAAAATATCGTAACTATCATACTATCATTGCGGAAATCACACACAGACACGGAATATATGTAGAAGTTATAAAGTATTATACGACGTAGTATATATATTTATATAATGTACACACCGACGGACAGACACCGTCCGTGCATAAAACCAACAAATATATTGTGCTTTCGAGTGAAATACGTGTTGTGGCGTGGTTTCTCGTTGGAATTTAAATCGATTTGATTGGCTACCTCTGATGAGCTCAAAATTATTAGCCAATCAAAACCTTCTCAATGAAATTGAACCAATCAGATCGATTGTGCATCAGTTTGGTTGGCGCGATTCGATTGCACCCCCTCCCCAAATTTGTATCAAATCGACAATACATATGGGTGGACATATAATAAACTTCGACATACATCTATGACGGATAATGGGATATGTTTATACTAGTAGCGTCAACATATATATATTTATATATTCGTAGGGTGGAACATATATATGTTTATATCCTCGTAGAGTGAACTATATATATATATATATGAAAATCATCGTGGAGAGTGATATATACATGGCTTTTTAGCACAGACCTCGTGGGCGTTGGCAATTTGGTCGCGCACTTCTTGAAAGATGGACGTGTGGTGCAGAAGCAGCAGTTCCACCACGTGCGCGCCGATCGCCGCCATGCGGACGTCCTGCGTCTGCATCTTGGTCATGTCTCGCTTGCGTACGATGGCCGGTGCGAGGGCGATGGACAGACCCACGATAGTCAGTCCATTCTCTTCAGCATGGTTCAGCACCTCTGCCAACGCCCCAAACACCTACTCCAATAGATTTATATATATATATATATATATATATATATTTACCACTTCCATCGTAACCTTGTACTCGACGGGCAAGTCGGCCACGAGACATGTGAGGTTGCGCACGCCATCCGCTTCGTTGGCCATGCGACTAGACGCAACGAAAGCGTCGAACTTGTCGGAAGTGACCAAGGGCTCGGGAAGATGACGGAGGAAGTCGAGGAGGACCGCCGACGCCACATGTGGATCCACACCCGACGGCGGCATCTTGCCATGCGATTCAATGTAGTCCTTCACGGGGGCCACGTACACCTACACGTGGCATCTCATTGTTAACAGTTAATGGTTCAAGTGCAATCAGCACTTTTTATTTCATGGTTCAATATCTACAGTTTAGAATGAATGATTGTTCAAGTGCAATCTACACTTTAGAATGGTTCAACTTGAAGTAACAGTTAACCCAATTATATATAACAGTTAACCCTACTCGGGCCAATACATAATTCCAGTCCATATAATATATCGTTTGCTTTCAACTATTATAGTACCCAACACGTCACGACGTACTACTAGTAGTAGTACTAGTAATAGTAGTAGTAGTAGTACTACTACTAGTAGTAGTAACACCAGTCCAAAACGAGACCACCATTACTCTCAAACAGGACAGTAGTAGGCCGTGTTTGGGGTCTAGTAGTACTAGTAGTAAGATATCGTGATACCTGCGACACGGTCGTTCGAAACAGTCGCGGGGTCGCCGCGTGCATCTTCAAGAACGCCAGGCACTCGACGAGGAAGTTGGGCACGGCCAAATGCGAATGAATGAACGCATAGCGTGTGTGATACGGGTTCTTGACCAGGAACGACAGCTCCACGTTGAACGCGTGCTGCCATGGCTTGATGCCCTGTGACACCGTTAGGAGGAGCTAGTCTCACGGCATACGAACCTTTTCCCGGTCCGACAGCGAGCGGGCACGGGTGGTCAGAAACTCGTCAGCTGGTTCGTACAAGATCGATCAGAGTCAGACTCAGACTCAGAAACACACCTTGGGCTGCGACGTCGTTCACGAACGAATCGATGTGTTCAAACACGACGTCGACGCGGGACTCGGGAAGAGGAGAAGCAGAAGTTGGAGGCGGCAGGAGGCCCCCCGACAAGGTTGGGAGGCTGGTCCGGCGTCGGGAAAACTCGCGGTCCGACACGTGCACATTGAACGCCAGTTCCTTGAGGTACGACAGCAGTTGCGTCATGATCGTCGTGCCTTCCTGGCATCGCAAGAGAGCGTTGTCGTCGTACGTGGCCCGCAGGAACTGCTCGTTGGATGCCAGGAGTGCCAGCTACAAACAAGTTTTGGCATCCCATCATGAACAGAGACGCGTGTTCCTACAGCGAGCGTGGGCTCGACGAGCGACTGGTTGAGCGCGTGGCGAATCCAGTACCGAATACGTCCCGCATCCGTCGAAGATTCCTTGGACGCTTCGTCGATGGCTTGACCGATGGGGTTCGAGGGCTCGGTCAACGTGGTTTTGATAAAGTGCAAGAGCAGCCACGCCGACGGTGACGCCGTAAGGTCTTCGCGGAGGCCATGCTGTAGACAGCCCTGGATGGACCACAAGAGGTCGTGCATGCCAATGTCTTCCTCCTCCAGCGGACGCTTGCCTTGGAACTCGAGCTTGTTCTTCTCTTCATACCAGTTGCACACCTCCATGACAGCTTTCTTCAGTTGCGCCTACAGAACGCACCAGCAGGATGGCGATAATGATAATGCTGCAATGTCCACATGGAACACCCAGACGCATGTGACTCTCATGTACCAGTATGTCGAAGCGCTTCTTCGCATGCTCGTCGTCAGGTGCTGCGGAAGGCACGAGCCATGCCGCCAACCGATTGAACATCCGCTTCCGATCTTCACAACAAATGTTGTTCTCAAACGGCGACTTTTTAAAATGCATACATTCATCCAATATATTGGATCTCCATTTATTTTATCGTCATTATCATATCAAAAGATGTGTGTGACTTCTCGGCGCGACGACCGTTGTCGGCATGCAACGAGACCTCGCAGTACGAATGGTGGTAGATGGAGCTGAGATGTGGACGACGTGTGTGATCATCGGTGAAGGAGGGAGAGCGCACCCCCTCCACGATCCCATCATCCATGCGATCTCATGGAGCCCTCATAGGCTTCCCTTGGATGCATCCTGCCCATCCATGACCAATGTATCGCTTCCGAGGACGGTGGGTGGGTGAGTATGTGTGCATCATCATTGAGAGACCGATGGTTTCAATCCTTGTTAAACAACGGATGGTTCGACTTGCCGACTTTGATGCCGGTCTGAGTGTCGTTGTACGCGACGATGTTCTTGCGCATTTCGGCGGCGGCGGCGGCGTGCTTTCCCCGGCTGGACGGCGCCACTTTCCGCTGGTGGATCGTGGACGTCCACTCGTCCACCTCTTTGCGATCGCCGTCGTGGAACGTCAGCCGTCGATACGTACACAGCGCCAGCACCATCTCCACCGACGTCTTTGCCCACGCGGTGCCGTGTCGCGCCATCAACGAACGCAGACACGGCAGCAGCACCCGATCTAACGCCGCAACATCCGCCAAGTTCTCCATGCTCACAGCTTCGTCCCGCCGCCCCGTGATGTGCGCGGCGATGAGGTTGGCGGCCTTGGCGAACACGTACGTGTCGTCTGTGAACAAGTCGTTGTGCAGGACGGCGTCCAATACCCAGTTCTCGATCACGTCGCTGTCGAAATCGGATGTGCGTAGGAGGGATGTTCGGTGTCTACATGGTCATCATATTGTAGTTAAGGAGTGGAGGAATGGAGAAAACAATAACAATGCGGGTCGGACTTGTCGACGACGCGGACGAGCGCGGCATAGGCGGCGCGGAAGCTCGCGTGATGGATGCGTTCGGGTTTGCTGTTCATGATCGTTTGAACGCATTCCATGAGCAACGACATCGTGTGCTCGTCCGGTCGGGGGGTCGACGTGCATTGTTCTTCTAGAAGCGCGCTAAACAGCGCCGACGCTTTCCCAAACTTCTTGTCCACAAGCTACAAGTGGGTCAGTTCAGAGAGCTAGAATGACTCATGTACCATGTATCCTTTGAGCTTCTCAATCGTCTGACGGATGTCCAAGACTTTGAGAGGCTGCTTGACCTCGTCGACTGGTTCTTCAACCGTGGCGTCCACGTCGTCACGAAACGCAACGTGACGCATGTCGCGTCTTGCTACCTTCTTGATGGAAGGAACATCATCGTCTTCACGGGATCGTTTGGGCGACGCCACGAACGATGTAGCGAGAGCGGGGGCAGCGATAGCGCTCGGCAGGTCGGCGTACGGATCGTCGTTGCTCATATTTATATTGAGTTCGAGTAGAAACGTTTGGTAATATATATGTTATTTAAACCCTTATATAGAGTATACAATATCCTTCCCGTTTAGCTCAGTTGGTAGAGCGCAGGACTTTTAATCCTGTGGTCGCGGGTTCGAGCCCCGCAGTGGGAGTGCTTTTTACATTTTTCTCACCTTTTTAGCCACCGTCACCCCCCATTTCCAGCCCCCAACGTACAAACGCGATCGAGTCAAGTCATCCCTGGTGCGCGAATTGGTCAAAGAAATACACGTGAATAGTACGTACGCCCTTGATGTGCTGCTTTATTTGTTGCTGTTTTTCCTGCCTGCGACCTTGCGATATGTTTCCGAATATAAACTACTGTACCATCAGCATTTACACGAAGTGGCAGGGTATGTAGTGGCCTCGACCACGGTAAACTGCTACAGAGTGTGTGACATTACAGATGCGAATCCACATGGGGACACTATGGTGCTTGCTTCTTTGTGAACGACGGCAGCAGCTTTGCAGTTGAGATCGACGAAGTCAAACGGGGAGAAAGGCTGCTGGAGTTGATCGTCCAGCAAGTACACGATACCGCTACTTGCGGACGACCTGGCACTCTTTTGGCCCAGGACGGTAAGTGGCTGCAGCACGTCAGTTGCGACGCCAACGCCGCGAGATGACCGACGTCGTCAAATCACTCCTCAGGAAGAATGCTATGGGTCCCTTGTTCAATATTGGACACAAGCTGCTCCTTCGACTTCCCCCACGATGACAAGTATGGACAAATCCACGTTTTAGTGGTTTTGCCGCCTGCGCAATGGGATGAAGTACGCCTACCCAAGAAAATCAGATGCGATCAAATATATGATCACGAAGGCCGCGTGGGCGCTGGTACTCGTTTCCAAAGTGGGCGTGGTACGACGACACCCCAAGGCAGCCCCCTAGCTTGGAAGCGATAAAGTCGACGCTCATGGTGTACAAGCCGCCCTCGAAGCTGCTGCTTTGAATTTGAAAGACTTGTTGCGAACACAAACTGAGCCCCCCTTGTCCCCTTGTGCGCTCAAATTGAATCTATTGAGAATGCAAACCTTGCGGTCGAACGTCCCTTGAAACCAAGGATGGCGATTGTGATTGTGTGGATGAAGCGTTTATCATGCCCCCAGGCTCCGTGTTCAACAATGTTGGAGATGGCACAGTTTTGTCCACTCGACTGCTTTCGGATGCCCTCGGTGGTTTTTCATCGTCGTTGTTCGTCTGCAAACAAATTAAAGTTGAACCACGACTATTTCGGATAAAGCCATTCAAACCAGCACTACGGTCCTCAAGGCCCCCCGGCATCGGCAAGTCGGCGCTCTCGTGCGGTTTTGCTGTTACTTGGCCGTCCGTCATGAGTACATCATTTTCCTCGCCCGGGGTCTCAAATGCGACGAGGGAGACAACTTCTATCCCTCCTCGTCAAATGTCGTGCTGGGCTTTCGAAGCATCAATGTCAGGCTGGGCAGTATCCACGCTGCGTCGCATACAAGATGGCCACGCTAGGGAATTCGTGTCAAGCTGAAAATAGAAGGACACGACAAGGCTTTGATCGTGGGGGACGGCTACCACCAGGCTACCTTTAGGGACTCCCTGGAGATTTTATCGCATGCCGGTTGCTGTCGACGTCGGCTCGATACCGTCCGTCTAGCCGACACGCTCGAAGGCTCCTCCCTGCAGTCCCAGCGTGGTCCCTGTAGAGTCTCAACGACTTGGCAAACAGATGAAAATCGGATGTTGACGAGCGGGGTACAGTATGCTTACTCTGGCGGGAGCCGACGTACTTGATTTTACCCTTCAACTGGACGAAGTGAAGGTGCAAACGTTGGCGCAGTGTCGCACAAAAACCACGGGTGACACGCCAGTGGCACTTTACGAAGGCGTCGCCGGGCCAACCCATGCAGATATTCGTTGGATGCGCCGGCTGTTCGTCCAAAATAACAAGGACAACATGAAGTACTATGTACTAGTACGTGGCACCGCATATGTGGATGCATGTTGTCGCCGTCACCACGCAATAACGTTATTGGCGACTTTGGAAATGGCCCTCCGATGTTCTGAGACTTCCACGGACAAATCGCTAGCCCATATTGGCTTGTTGCAACTCAGCATCGCAGACAACCACTCGTTTGGTTGTTCGGAAGTCGTACACTTGGAAGCACATTTCCCTGTGACGACGGTCCGACAACATGGACCGACGACTGCTTGGAATTCCTTGCGACCGACGCCATCGCCTACCTACCTGCCGATTTCAGGCGTCGACAGCATCCTCGTCAAACACAAAGTCGTCTAATTACTAACATTATCTCCATGTAACCACGGCCCAAGACAAGTACGGGTGTAGACATCACGTCGCGCTACCACTACACACATGGCCTGCTTTATCTCGGCCTATACTGGTCCAATTTCGCTCATTCTTCGGCTGGTCATTCCCTCAGAGGTGGGACCAGCCCTGTTCACGCAGACATGGGCTTGTCTCCACATGCGCGTGCTACACGACAGGCGTCGGATATCGCTACAGAGATGACCTGCTTGCTCTACCTCAGCCTCTACTGGCCCAATTTTACTCATTCTTCGGCTGGCTGATGGAATGTACAGTAGAGTTGAATGAAGTTCAATGTCATGTAATGTTCTTATCATCGGACGTGTTGGCAGCATCATGCACGCCCGCATGAATTCAGTGGGTACGTTGGGTTTCTTGCTGCAGCGCAGTTACTGCTCAATGGACTTCGTGGTTACGACCATGAATAGCAAACCCATGCCACTACTCATGCTACAATGTTGCAATCGCCATATTTCTAGCTTTGAACGATAGCCTGCAACTAAGTTGTGCAATATCTACTACATTCATTACCCCGCTCGTAGACAAGCCGTTCCTGAATGTCGCGTCTCCTCGAAAGCCCTCAGCCCCTAGTATGGCTATACGAGCTAGTAGCTATAAGTGCTAGTGCGATCGAGGTGCTTGGTATGCTACCACTTCATTTGAGGTTCGCTGTTTTGGTCATTTCCCGCACCCTCAAGAAATGCAGTACATGTACCAGTATGCAGACAAGGGAGAAAGATAACATGGAGAGTTACTCGTAGGAATTGTGTTGAGTAGTGTGCTACTTACTGTACCGGTAACGTTAACTGTACCGGGACTGTGAGACCTGCCGCCGTCGCGGAGGAAGCCGAGTTCATGAGCGGCATCAGAGTATATGCAAAAACCACATGAATGTACAGGGATTTCTTCGACTTCATTTAAGCACTGGTCGAGGAGCCACGAGCTTTGCACCCCAACATTCACGCAACAAGGACATGTCCTTTGTCATAGATGTGGCTGCGGCAGTACCACATCTATGACAAAGCACTGACCAAAGATCTTCATCCCGTCCAGGGTGGTGGGGTGGTTGGCTGTGTTAAGCTGCCATACCATAGAGAGATCGTCGTCAAACAGAGGCTTCCATGTTAGTCTCGTGAGGTAAGCGCTTGAGTGTGCGCACTTGGTCTAGGTGACCGTGGCCTTCCGACAGCGTCGGCGGGAGGTGCCGGCTGCTCTGTCCAGCAGCACTTTGGCTTGATTCAACGATCCGAGCGTGATCTTTGCGCTGGCCTAGGAGCACAACCAGGGAAACCACTTGGGAGGTTGCATCGCCATGGAAATCTGACTGCATCGTGTCATAGACCCCAATGCTGTCCAGGTCGGCAAACCCGACTTGCTTCTCGATGAGGTCGAAAACGTGGGCGCGGTCGCGTCTATCGAGTGTTTGCTGGTCACTTGGCGTCTATAAACGTGGCTTTTTGGGGTTGAAGCATGGCCACTTCAAAGCGAGCGTTCAACACAATTTATCGACAAGTACACTTCGTACATGCACCACGTGCGCTTGAGGGTCACTGAGTCCCGCCACGGAACCAGCACCTTCATCACTATCCTGCCCGTGTCCGCCACCGCCTTGCGAGTCCGCTAGCCAGCGCGGCACCGTCTCGGACGGATTGCCAATCGTGTGCTGGTAGTTGGCAAGCATGCAAAACCAAAACGATGTGTGTTGTCGTGACCGAGCTGCTGTTCGTCGCGCAAGTTGTCCATGGCGTCGAAGACATCCACAAACTTGTACGACCACGCACGCATGGCTGATGCCGAGTGGATACTCGGCAGGTTTCTCGTATCCATCGCTGGACCTTTGGACGTGGTCCGCTTGGACGCCCATGCGTATACCACGACACAATGAAGGCAGACATCGCTGGTGGACAGGCCTTCGAACACATCTCCGCCGCCGTGGAGGTCGATGAAGTGGTGAAAGTAAGCCAGCGACAGCCCTCATGACGTGGCATCGTCCACCATCGTTGCATTTGGTCCTAACGTTAGTATTATTAAGTATATATTAATACTATTGTCGAATTCATTTTTGAATGACCCAGCAAGTTCACATCCTTGAGTTAGTATTATTATTAGTAGTACTAATGAAGAAATTGATGAAATATCGACCGATTATTGCCAAAACACGTTGGCTTGTCACACGAAACAGCAATAATCGTGTTGTTTACACATCGAGCCAGCTACCGGTACTGTAGCTCCACCACGCTCATCTGCAGTTTCCCACGTCGTCCGTCCTCATGGTCGTCGGTCCTTCGCCCTTCCTGTCGCCGCTGCAACGCCAAGTGGCTGAGACAGGCTCGTTTCCACCCGTCCCGAAGGTGTGCGTCGTCACAGGCGGCACGGGTTTTGTCGGACAGCGCGTCGTGGAGATGCTCGTCGAGCGCGGCGCGGAGAAGGTCGTGTCGTTCGACATAGTCCCCAAGACTGCCGACGGGCACTGGGACCACCCCGCGATCAAGTACGTCGTCGGCGATATCGCTGATAAGGACGCCGTGTTTGCCGCCGTCCAGGGCGCCGACTGCGTGTTCCACCTCGCGGCCGCCGTGGGTCCGTTCCATCCACGCGAACTGTACCTGCGCGTCAACTACCACGGCACGCTCAACGTGATCGACGCATGCAAGTTCCACAACGTATCCAAGCTTGTCATGTCCTCGTCTCCGTCCACACGCTTTGACGGGTCGGACATCGACGGGTTGACCGAGGCCGAGTTGCCTTCCATTCCCATGACCTCGTACATGCAAGAGTACGCAGAAACCAAAGCCATGGCTGAGATGGCGATCACAGCCGCGAACTCGCCGACGCTTCTGACCGTGTCCATCGCGCCGCACCAGGTGTACGGCCCACGAGACAACCTCTTCACCCCCAACATCCTCGAAGCCGCCGGCAACGGATCCCTTCGCGTGTTCTCATCCAAACACACTGGCTACGGCTACAACAAAGTGTGCTTTACCCACGTCGACAACTACGCGCACGCGCTCATCATCGGCGAGCGCGCCTTGTACCCTGGCAGCCCCGCGCTCGGCAAGTTTTACGTGGCCACGGATGGCCACACCCACACGTTTCCAGAAGGGTATTCGTACTTCTGGAAGACGGTGGATGAGGCGGTGGTCGCGATGGGGTTCCCGTCGCTGTGGGAGAAGGCCATGCTGCCGTCGTGGCTGCTCTGGCCCGCCGCGTACGTGAGCGAGGCGGTCGGGTGGCTCGTGGGACGCAAGCTCAAGCTCAACAAGTTCACAGTCCGCGTGCTTATGATGCACCGGTGGTTCAAGATCGATGCCGCCACCAAGGACCTCAACTTTGAGCCCATCGTGCCGTTCTCGACGGGATGGCTGGACGCCCATGCGTGGTTCCGTACCCACTGGCTGCCGACGTTCCAGGCCAACTACGGCTTGGGCTATATCGCCAACCAATCTCAGAACAAAATCGACGTGCAAGCAGCCACGCTAGACGCCAAGTCGGCGTAGAATGTGTGTGTAGATCAATGGTATAGTATGCTCAGTAGTGTCCTACTACAGTACTACGTAGTACAAAAGTATGGCAACAGTTACACTGTACAATGTACTTCAAAGTATGACAAGTACACCGGGCTTACTGTTAGTACAAATGTTGGATAACGTTAGGGGTTCAGTTGGACATTTCAGACTTGTGTTGTTGAGAAGGGCATTTTGCATAGGAAAGCCTTCCCATGACCTGGCTCAACACGGTTATATATGTAGTATCCGCACGTAAGGCTGAGATCTCACTGTACAGTACGTACATGTATGCCCTCGACAGACGTATCAGTGGTGTAAGCTGCTGCTGCCGCAGTTGCTGGGATCGACGATTGAAAAGTTAGGTGGTGGTTTTGGTGGAAGGCATTGCAATTTCAACCAAGCAGCGAACGGAGTGAATATGAGGGAGGTTAAGACGGTGGGTACAATGGTGAGATTATTCGAGTAGGGATTCTAGAGATAAATCTCAATTTCCGTACCACCAGATTGTTTGAAACATGATGCGTCGTCATAGATCGAGTAATTCCCTGATATTGCAGCAGTCCCACTGAAGCTTACGCAATGCTTTCACTTGTTCTTTTTATGCCATAGTCAAAGTTAGTGAAAACCAAAACATCACATTCCAGCTAACGTTAGGGGTAAAGTGCATTTCAATGGTCTTATCTCCAACGGGGGTCCCTATATCGATGTCCCTATCCCCAAAACCTGTTACAATAGTGGTATCATCGAAGTTACGGATAATTTGGAGATGTATCCGGGTGTTTTTGTCCCCATTTCGCTCGGACATCCCAATAACTGAACATTTTGGGGACATCCCCATAATTTGGGGACAAAATCGCCCGGATAAGCCCAAATTATCCGTACTGTAACATAAAGTAACGGTACAACCGAAGTTTTTTGAGATATAGAGTTGGGATAGGGACCCGCGATGGAGCTCATCACTGGAGATGCGATTGACCCCGGAAATAGCAACACAACGGGTCCGGGGGTTCCGAGGTTACAAGGTTACTGTACTGGTTCTTTCCATGGGGAATCATTACCCGTACGTAAGCAACAATGGAACTGCTTCTCTCAGGGAATTATTCATAGCAAACAGCACACTGCACTATGAATACGGTAGTACTACGCAGTAGTATGCCTTGAGATTATTCGTACACGGTTACAGTCAGGCTACCGGTCCTGCGTAAGGAACTCGCATTCGTTCCATCCGAATGCGAGTTCCTTGGTTCTGAGTGCAACCGTGCGTGTACTACGTACCTATATGCTTATTTGTTACAAGGATTAGCGATGCAGAGATTTCCACCATCATTTGATGGGGTCGTGTGGTCGTTGTGGAACTATAATCTACCAAGTCTACGCATTCCATTTCCTTGGAACGGTGCTCCTGCGGTCAACTCTGCAGTGACTTTAGCTACAGTCCAGGGCCTTCGTCTCTAAGACCTTGGTCTCGCACTTACGGTAAAATCAGTGACTCTATGATAACTTGCATTACTAACTCTAACTTTCTGCATCGTTACGCCGTCGTCACACAACGACGGCGTCAGCTTTTATGTCCAATCAGCATCGTTGATTGTTTGTTTAATGTACAGTATAGTATTGTGAGCAACTTCGATTAGCTCTTTTTTTGCTGATTGTACGTTTCATTGAAGAAACTAACGTCCACAACACCAAAATTAGACCCGCGACTCCATTGTGTGGTTGGTGTGCAATGGTGATCGAGGAGATCTCATCATATTTTCACGGTAGTGCTTTGAATCCGCGTTTCGGTTTTAAAAGCTGTGATTACTTACTGAATTCAAGGCATCGTTGTTCCGTTGTTTATCCACACAGCGTAATCTACAATACTTACATGAAAGTCCAAGTATCGATTTGAATTGCACTGTCACGATTTTGCGGACGAGAAAAGGTATCATGTACCAGCACATTTTTCGATGCTGCGAGTATTTTCGTGGCTAGGCCAAGTGTCGAGTACGTAGTATATATCAAGGCTGTTGACCATTTACTTGGAAGTCATAATGAAGGACTAGACGTGTATGCCACATAGACCCTCATAATACTGTATTTGGTGGTGCAATGTGAACGTTTCAGTGCAACTGTGTCACATGATCGCAGTTCCAGCGACGACCCAACCTCTACAGTACCTCATTCCAAGGTGAGGGCAGATGGAGACGGTCACGTAAAAGCGAGCCGAACTGCGTTGTTTTTTTTATATTACCTAGTACGTTTTTTCATTTGATGTTGACATTGCATATTGAACCAGCTCCCTTCCCTTGAACGTAAGCATTGTCTGTTTGCCAAAACATTGGCCCCGGTGATCTCATATTTCTCCATTATTGGGGCCGACGTAGCATACCGTCGTAGCATGTACAATGCGGAAAGAATCTGCTTTGCGCTGGGTCGCTTGGCCATACAAATTTTGTTTGATGAGGTTAAACCTATTTAACGTAGGTACGTTGTACCGCACCTCTAGCAACATGTCGCAAATCACAAAATTCAATAAACACTTGAGAATTGTATGAAATTGGAATGAAATACTGTCACCCTTTGGGCAAACAACCGTCAGCGCTCAAATGTCCACTTTGGACTGGATCTCTGGTTTGATTGAGGAGGACGTGTTGATACTCAAGTCATTCCCAAACGTTCTTCGTTTCCGAAAGTCCCTATCTTTACAGATACAAGCATGAAGCTCGCACTCATCGTTGCACTTATCGCCGCCTCCGTGATCGAAGCCACTGGCGTTGCACAGCCGTCTTACACGACCACTGCAGCTCCGTGCACTACCACTGCAGCTCCGTGTACTACCACCAAGGCGCCTGTAACGACCACCAAGGCGCCTCTCACAACCACCAAGGCGCCTTGCACCACCACTAAAGCGCCTGTCACAACCACCAAGGCGCCTTGCACAACCACTAAAGCGCCTGCCACAACCACCAAGGCGCCATGCACAACCACCAAGGCTCCTGTGACTACTTCCAAGGCGCCTTGCACCACCACCAAGGCACCTGTGACTACCACCAAGGCACCTGTCACCACCACCAAGGCGCCTGTCACCACCACCAAGGCGCCTGTGACGACCACCAAGGCTCCTGTCACCACCACAGCAATTCCTTACACCACCACCAAGGCGCCTTGCACCACCACCAAGGCGCCTGTGACTACTACCAAGGCGCCTGTGACTACCACAGCAATTCCTTACACCACCACCAAGGCGCCTCTCACAACCACCAAGGCGCCTTGCACCACCACTAAAGCGCCTGTCACAACCACCAAGGCGCCTTGCACAACCACTAAAGCGCCTGCCACAACCACCAAGGCGCCATGCACAACCACCAAGGCTCCTGTGACTACTTCCAAGGCGCCTTGCACCACCACCAAGGCACCTGTGACTACCACCAAGGCACCTGTCACCACCACCAAGGCGCCTGTCACCACCACCAAGGCGCCTGTGACGACCACCAAGGCTCCTGTCACCACCACAGCAATTCCTTACACCACCACCAAGGCGCCTTGCACCACCACCAAGGCGCCTGTGACTACTACCAAGGCGCCTGTGACTACCACAGCAATTCCTTACACCACCACCAAGGCGCCTCTCACAACCACCAAGGCGCCTTGCACCACCACTAAAGCGCCTGTCACAACCACCAAGGCGCCTTGCACAACCACTAAAGCGCCTGCCACAACCACCAAGGCGCCATGCACAACCACCAAGGCTCCTGTGACTACTTCCAAGGCGCCTTGCACCACCACCAAGGCACCTGTGACTACCACCAAGGCACCTGTCACCACC
>NW_009798306.1:205167-207308 GCF_000520075.1 Aphanomyces astaci | reverse complement strand
CCACCACCAAGGCGCCTGTCACAACCACCAAGGCGCCTTGCACCACCACCAAGGCGCCATGTACCACCACCAAGGCACCTGTGACTACCACCAAGGCGCCTGTCACAACCACCAAGGCGCCTGTCACAACCACCAAGGCGCCTGTCACTACCACAGCAATTCCTTACACCACCACCAAGGCGCCTGTCACCACCACAGCAACTCCTTACACCACCACCAAGGCGCCTGTCACCACCACAAAGACGCCTTGCACCACGACAGCTACTCCTGTCACCACCACCAAGATACCTTGCACCACCACCCAGACCCCTGTCACCACAACTGGAACCCCCGTCATCCCCACAACTACACCTGTCACAACCACGGCAATTCCATACACCACAACAGCTACCCCCGTGACCACAACAAATGCACCCGTGACGACGACTGGAACCCCAGTCACCACCAAGACGCCTGTCACAACGACAGCTACCCCTGACTACCCCACTCCTACCCCTGCTAACACTGTCCCTGGTGCTACCACGACAACGCCTCCTTCCACCACAGCCACTCCTGGCGACCCCACTACCACCGCGGCTCCTGTTGCTTCTACGACGGCTATCCCAGGCTACCCCACTCCTACCCCGGCTAACACTGTTCCTGGTGTTACCACAACGGCTCCTATCACCACGGATACACCTGGCTACCCCACAACCACCGCGGCTCCTGTTGCTTCTACGACGGCTATCCCAGGCTACCCCACTCCTACCCCGGCTAACACTGTTCCTGGTGCTTCCACAACGGCTCCTATCACCACGGCTACACCTGGCTACCCTACAACCACCGCGGCTCCTGGGGATTCCACAACGGCTATCCCAGGCTACCCCACTCCTACCCCGGCTAACACTGTTCCTGGTGCTACCACCACGGCTCCTATCACCACGGCTACACCTGGCTACCCCACATCCACCTCGGGTCCTGGGGATTCCACTACGGCTACCCCTGGCTACCCAACTCCTACCCCGGCTAACTCTGTTCCTGGTGCTACCGTGACAATGGCTCCTTCCACCACAGCCACTCCTGGTGACTCCACCAACACTGCGGCTCCTGATGCTTCAACGACGACCACCCCTGGCTACCCCATTCCTACTCCGGCTAACACTTTTCCTGGTGCTACTACACCTGGCGACTTCACCACCTCCGCGGCTCCTGGGGCTTCCAACACAGCTACCCCTAGCACCATCTCGTCTGCTCCTGGCACCACTTCGCCCTCTTGCAAAATCCCCAAGAACGAAGGCCCTGTACCCACCAACCCTCCTGCTGACAAGTGCACTAACGTGTCTGTCGTTGGCGATGCCACGTATTGCATTGTTGGCCCTATCTGCAGTGGGTCTGGCAGCCTACCCAGTGGTATCAACTGCCCCAAGAAGGGCGATGTCGCAGTGAACGACTGCCACAAGCATTTCAAGTCCTACGCCGACAATCACCATCTATGCGTCGCACCTGTGGATGCCTCGTGTGTCAAGATCCCATCGGGCGCTTGGGGATGCGACTGGGGCGGTGTCGGATGCACAACTACCCCAGCTCCTTATACTGGTACCCCTGCTGATACCACCAAGGCCCCTGTCATCACGATCACGGCTACCCCTGGCTACCCCACTCCTACCCCGGCTAACACTGTTCCTGGTGCTACCACGACAACGTCTTCTTCCACCACAGCCACTCCTGGCGACTCCACCACGAACCCAGTGACCATCACCTCCACTCCAGTGTCCATCACCTCTACTCCAGTGACCACCACGGCCACTCCAGAGACCACCACGGCCACTCCTGTGACCTCCACGTCCACTCCAGTGACCACCACGTCCACTCCAGTGACCACCACAGCCACTCCTGAGACCACCACGGCCACTCCAGTGACCACCACGGCTACCCCTGGATACACCACCACGATCCCAGTGACCACCACCTCTTCCCCAGTGACCCTCACCTCTTCCCCAGTGACCACCACGTATACTCCAGTGGCCACCACCACCAAAGTGCCTGTCACTACGACCAAGATGCCGGCCACCCCCACGACTACTCGTGCGACCACCGTCCGTCCTACCCACAAGCCCACTAACACTCCTTGCACCACCACGGCTGCTCCTTGCACCACCACG
>NW_009798306.1:190106-204063 GCF_000520075.1 Aphanomyces astaci | reverse complement strand
TCGGGTCCTGGGGATTCCACTACGGCTACCCCTGGCTACCCAACTCCTACCCCGGCTAACTCTGTTCCTGGTGCTACCGTGACAATGGCTCCTTCCACCACAGCCACTCCTGGTGACTCCACCAACACTGCGGCTCCTGATGCTTCAACGACGACCACCCCTGGCTACCCCATTCCTACTCCGGCTAACACTTTTCCTGGTGCTACTACACCTGGCGACTTCACCACCTCCGCGGCTCCTGGGGCTTCCAACACAGCTACCCCTAGCACCATCTCGTCTGCTCCTGGCACCACTTCGCCCTCTTGCAAAATCCCCAAGAACGAAGGCCCTGTACCCACCAACCCTCCTGCTGACAAGTGCACTAACGTGTCTGTCGTTGGCGATGCCACGTATTGCATTGTTGGCCCTATCTGCAGTGGGTCTGGCAGCCTACCCAGTGGTATCAACTGCCCCAAGAAGGGCGATGTCGCAGTGAACTACTGCCACAAGCATTTCAAGTCCTACGCCGACAATCACCATCTATGCGTCGCACCTGTGGATGCCTCGTGTGTCAAGATCCCATCGGGCGCTTGGGAATGCGACTGGGGCGGTGTCGGATGCACAACTACCCCAGCTCCTTATACTGGTACCCCTGCTGATACCACCAAGGCCCCTGTCATCACGATCACGGCTACCCCTGGCTACCCCACTCCTACCCCGGCTAACACTGTTCCTGGTGCTACCACGACAACGTCTTCTTCCACCACAGCCACTCCTGGCGACTCCACCACGAACCCAGTGACCATCACCTCCACTCCAGTGTCCATCACCTCTACTCCAGTGACCACCACGGCCACTCCAGAGACCACCACGGCCACTCCTGTGACCTCCACGTCCACTCCAGTGACCACCACGTCCACTCCAGTGACCACCACAGCCACTCCTGAGACCACCACGGCCACTCCAGTGACCACCACGGCTACCCCTGGATACACCACCACGATCCCAGTGACCACCACCTCTTCCCCAGTGACCCTCACCTCTTCCCCAGTGACCACCACGTATACTCCAGTGGCCACCACCACCAAAGTGCCTGTCACTACGACCAAGATGCCGGCCACCCCCACGACTACTCGTGCGACCACCGTCCGTCCTACCCACAAGCCCACTAACACTCCTTGCACCACCACGGCTGCTCCTTGCACCACCACGGCTGCTCCTTGCACCACCACGGCTGCTCCTTGCACCACCACGGCTGCTCCTTGCACCACCACGGCGGCCCCTGGCTACCCCACCCAGGCCCCATAATGCCACAAAATGGGCAATTTTGACTGCATGATGCGTAATTCATTAATAAAAACTTTTCTTCGTATCTACTACTAGTATTGTTTGGCACATAATTCAACGTTTGCAGAAGTTCTCTAATTGAAAGAAATTCTCTAATAATACTATTATAATAGTAGTCAGGCAGCTCACTCGTGACAAGTTTGTTAATAATAGCAGTTGGCACACTACTTTCCACCAATTTTGTACAGCTAGCTGTAAGTTGTTGGCTCCGAGGATTGGTATTGTAACTACTACTAGTACTACTACTTTACATGATGTTCTTCAAACGGGGGCAAGAGGCGATGGGTTGGAATTTGACACATTGAGCAAGTACTACGTAACGTTAGTGAAATTACGCCAACACAGGGGGGGTGGCTTTGGTTTTCTTCGCGCTGGCAGCTGGTTTCGGCGGCACGGCCACTTGCACTTGCTCTAGACGTTGTATAAACCCTCGATGCAACAACACTTATCCGTCGTCGTCGTACCTGGGGTCACCACTTCAGCAGGCTCGGCCATCACCGCATCGTGCGCTACGACTCTTGTTAGAAGAACAATACAGACCACACATAGTACCAGGCGCCACGGGGAGAAGGGCGTCCAGCGCTTCAGCTTCCAAGGCCTCGATGGCCGCGAGTTCCTCCAAGATGGACTCGTCGTCGTCAACGGTCAATGAGCCGCCGATCAGTCGACCAATCTCCTACAAGGCCACATCAAGGAATGAACGACGACTCGTAGATGTATGTACGTACGTCGGCCCTGGCTTGCGCTTCCTGGGTGTCCAGCATGAGGTCTTCGACGGCCTCCACAGTCATTTCCTTATGGATTGCATCCAGCACAGAGTTTCCAGCCTTGAGACCTTCAAATATCTAACACAAGTTGTTTAGAAAGTTGTGGATCGCGATGGAGGTTGGGTTGGATGCACCTGTAGTTGCTGGGTCTCCCATTCAACGCTGTCGACCATTTGAAGCACATTCATGAGGTGGGTGTCGGCCTGCTCGATCTGCTGCTGCTTGAATTTGCGCAGTTGCAGACACAGTTTGGCCCGGTCGCGCTGCTTCTTCTCCAGCAACTGCTTCGCTTTCTCTGTCAATTGCGCACTCTCGTGCTCGAGGTGGGACTGGTACTTCTTAAGGCGGTCTCGCGAAGCTTTGAGCTCCAGCACGGCTTTGTCCTTCGACGACACTTGGTTCTGCGCACGTTGACGGTTGGCAGTTTGCCGCGCCGTCGGTCCGGTCGGCGCGGCTTCTGTCTTCTTCCCAAACAAGTTGCCCATGCCAAGTCAAAACCCAAAATTGGAACTGACAGTGAGTTGAAATAAATATAACACTCTTCTGGCAGAATTATAACAAATTATATATGAGTTATAATTCTCAAAAATGAACCCATTTGAGACACTTTGATTGGCTGATCCATGGTAAATGTTTGATCAGACTATTTTGATCGGCAGACACAAGATGAAGCAGCTGGAGTTGGCTGAAGACGGAGATGTCGACGCTAGTGTAGAGGACGGCAAGACGCTTCTGTCTCCCCGCGGTGAACTGGAAGGTCCCATGCCCTATTACAAGACATGGCATGGGAGTCATTGGTTCTTCATGAACGGGCGTATTGTGGTGCACCAACGACAGTGGAAGTGTTCGTTGGCGACTTGGACATTCATCACGGCCCTTGTTGCCGGCTTTGACTACTTTGTGTAAGCCCACCGTCCCACTCTCTCTCTCTCGTTGTCATTATTCCCCATGCAGGTTCATTGCAAATCTCTCTCCTACCCTCATCACGTGTATGACCGTTCTCTACATCAACATCCTTGTCTGGTTTTGCTTTACAGCCTTCCGCGACCCAGGTAGGTGTCCATCGATCACCTTACCTACCGACCCCCCCATCTCACTTGTTCTTCCATGATCAGGATTGGTTCCCCAGAGATACGACCAACTCGTCGACACAGACATCGCCCCCGATCGATTCTGCACCGTTTGTCTTGTACGTCCCTTCGTGCCTCCGCCTTCATCATGTTCACGTCCAACTTCAGGTCCACAAACCTCCTCGTCGAAGTCACTGCAGTACATGCAACTGCTGTGTTGACGGCTTTGACCACCAGTACGTCCCATCTACCCATCTGCCTGACCTACTAACTCGTCGTGTCCTAGCTGTCCATGGTAGTAGTACACACACATTCAAGGGCGGAACTAGTACTACTTACTATTGCCCTTTTACCAAGCCAAATTTGGACTTTTTGTGTGCTGATTCGTCAAATCGATCGATTCTTTGCATGTAAAACTGAATTTGATTCACTAATTTTCGATGTTTTTGCATTGGTCGAAATCTGGTTATTTGATCGGGTACTTGGTGAGTGTTTTGGATTTTGATTGGTCGATTTTCGAGTGTCTGTCGATTTGGTTCTTGATTGAGCACCCAAATACTCCAATTTCGAATCGACAATACTGTACCATTTGATCCTATTTAATCTTGTACACACTATACTATACAACGATTAATATATATGTGGTTTTGCCCAATGCGGAGGTGTCAAACGTTTGGATTGGTAGAAATTCGACATGACGTGATTTGATTGGCCCAGGCGATTCTTTAATCGATTATTCTCCTAAGATATAATCGACTATTTGACAATACTATTGAAACCTTTGCATTCTATATTTTGCTTAGGACGGGCAACTGCGTCGGGCGTCGCAACTACCGCGCGTTTATGGGGTTCTTACTGGCGTGCATAGCCGCGGCAGTATTCAGTTGTGTGATGCTGGTGTGGTTTACAATCGACCAGTGCGTTGTGCACCACGTGTCGTTTCACAAGTGTGCGTTGCTCCAGTCGTTTCAGACCAACTATTGACGGAACCGTGTAGTTTTCCAGCAATTTGTGGTCGTGCCGCCCCTGATCTACTTTTCGATGACCGTGTCGGCGTTCTTGGTTGGGTTTGCAGCGTTCCACTGTCGACTCATTGCTCAGCAACTCACGACCAACCAATCCCTCCGCCGCCTTCAAACGCCACAAAATTCATCCTGGCTCCGCAACTGGAAGTTGTTTTTAACATCGCCCATCCCCCCGAGGTGCATGTCTTCTTGTTCTATCATGGATTGGTGGAATATTCTGCTGATTTTGTATCGCATGATACTGTATTTCACTAGCAAACTGCTCCAAGCGCCGACATTTCGCACCGTCACTGTTTAAAAATCATAATATAATTGACTTGTTCATGGAATTCGCAAGGTGAGCCACCTTGCTCCTTTTTAATGTCCAATCAGAAAAATCTATCACACCTTGTTTCTTACACACGATTGACTATAATACTGACAGAAGAGGTTACAATTTTGAACTTTGAATTTTGTGGAGCTTTGTGTGATGCTGCTCCAGAGAATTGTGCACTCTGACTATGTCCAATATGGTTCTCCCCTTATAGCTAACATTATGTTGTGCGCTCGGTTGGGTCGGATTGTCGTGGTGGCTCTGGTGGGCAAAACGCGGTGGCGAATGTGGTCTTTGTAGCACCCATCGCAAACCCAAAGTGCTAAAGCCGCCACTTCAGCACTTGCGATAGGTACCACCAAGACGTCTTGCGCCACCGCCCGCGCCACCACGTGATTACACCGGCAGGGAGGTATACGGAACCGACACAGGCTGGATGGTGGAATGTGGGATGACCAATTTCATTGGGTTAGTAGGCAAGTGGTGAAATGAGACCTGTTAAAATTGACCGAGTCCTGAATACCACATCACATGATCTTGCTCTCATACACAGCCTACACAATTATCTCAAGGCTCCTTGCATCAACCGCCATCACAGGAGTAGAATATATCGCAACAGGGCGTGCGTGATGATATACGATTTTCGTGATTTCACCGCATCTGATTGGACAAAATTGGACAATTTTGAATTCGCAAGGTCACCTACCTACCTGCCTTGCGAATTCTAAAAAGAGACAGACACATGAAAAATAAAAATTATCAATTCAAACTTGAAGATATATTTAATTGAAACTATACAAGTTCAGAATTATTTATGGAATTCGCAAGGTGGTTCGCCTTGCGCAGCATTCAAAATTGCCTATTTCACCTTGCTTTTTCTGGTTAATGTAAATCTAATACAACAGCATTGGTGGATATTGACTCGTTTTGGTGAATGTTTCAATTTTGGCCAATGAAACTGCGTATGTTTGCCTCACACAGGATTGGAGATTTCGAATCTCGCATTGGTCAATCTTAAATTACTTGGCTTGGATTGGCTATAATCCATTTCGAGTTTTCTATTTTTTCTATTTCCAGGGAGGGCAAGTGAGGTTTGTGCGAGCTTGAAGAAAATACGGAGATTTCGGATACGAGTACTAGTTTTCATTTACTACGTAACGTTAGTATCTTTAAAATAACCCCTGAATCTTTGTTGACATGTGAGTTGAGGAAAACCCCGGACTTACAGTTAGTAACAGAATCCCTCATATGGGTCCATTTTGGGGATCACTGAACAAGAGGTCTAGTAGACCTCTTGTTCTGTATCTGTTGGCACTTCAAATAGAGAGTAGAGGATGGACGCGTGGTGGTATGAAATCTCATACCACCACGCGTCCATCCTCTACGCATCGGATTGATCAATCAGATGCGCAGTGGGAACAACATCCATCTTTTGCATACGGTACAGTGTAGTAGAATCCCGTGCACCATCACATGTACAGTATACATTCGTAGGAACTACGAAAGTATACATTATTAGCCAATCCGATGGCTCCGCGTGGTTTGTACGGAGATGAGGGAAATACAGTATTATTTTCGAACGATTCGCATGCTATTTTTCCGGATCGAATTTACTGTTAGTTATGCAATGTGAGCATACAAAAGTGAAGGGTAACCCATCATATGGTATGGTATGCGTTAGTGGTCGGACCTTTCAAAAGTTATGCTATATAAGCATACAAAAATAAAGGTCAACCCATAATTGTTACATAATCAGACAATCTCCGACTGAGCCCACAATTGGTCAATAATATAGCAACCCCGATTCACACCCGCCTGCGACCACGGTCAACGGTGAATGCCAGAGCTTCGGGTATCAAGTCCTTCCTCAAGTGCATTGAGCCCGAGAGAGTTCAATAGAACCATGCGAAGGATTGAATCCGAAAGGATACAACAGGCCATTGTTTTGCCTCGGTCATGGAGAAGTTTGCTATGTACCTTGCTGCATGTGAAAAGTCACCCAGGGTGCCGCTATCAAAGCACTCATGCATCCTGTACTTCCGACAAGCGAATATCAGCCTACTTGACGATTTACCCCACCTATAGCCTGTTGTCGACTCCAAGCTACTCCGAGTAGGCGAGATACTACAGAACTTTTGCGCCAAGAAAGATGGCGGAGCGGTAGAGAACCAAGCAACTGGGCGCACCAAGGATTACTTAAAGCGTATGCTTATGCATATCTTTAAGTGAATGACCTCATGTAGCGGCTATCAAGACGCATCTTTGTTAGCCTTGTTCTGGTATCTGCTTGGACGGGCATCCACCTTGGCAATGGTGCGGAAGAAAAACGTGTCAATTGATGCTGGTGATGTGTTATTTCTACGCTTCATATGGGTCAAGACGAGCGAGGAATAGGGACTGTCCATATTCCCAGATAATGACTTCCTTAAGTGTCCGTTGCTAGCTATGGCGTTGACAACCAATTGTCAAGGCGGGCCATGTGCAAACGCCATCGACAACTTACCAACTCAGTCTGCATCCTCAGCTTTGAGCCTCGGCTGAACAACGGCATTGATCTAGGTTCAAAAGAATCCTGGCGTTATTGAGTTCGACAAGGAAGAGTCAACGACCAAGAGCTCACCTACTATTTACAGCCACGTCAATCGAATTCTTGGACCTATTGGTGGACTCTCTGGTGTTGAGCAGAAGCTGTCGCTACATTCCTTTCGTCGCGCGGGGGGGGCACATCAGGCTAATGGCTCGGAGCACTTGACATCGAGGTAGATCTTCGATCGTGTGGCATGAAATATTTCGGCCACAAACAAGGGCTTCAACTACATATTCAACACGTCAAGTGAAGATCACAAGGTCGCCAAGCACCTTAGCGGTTGGACGACATCCGAAGCTGTCCCACTTCTTTCCCTGGATATTTTCGTCGCCCAAAGTTAATATCGTATTTGATACGTCCAAACCCACCTTTTCACGGCATGTTCTAGCCTCGATTAACCTATACTCAACCTCAACAGACGTGTGGTGGACACACTGACAGCTTACCTGTTTCTCCACTACCCCCCGTTTAAAGGAGCTCAATGTGCTTGGAACTGCTGTACTTCGTCTGGAAGCGTGCACGCGGCTTGCGGGTTGGTGCGAAATCGACCTCCTGGCGCGGCCTTCGCACTTGACGACAGCACCAACGATCCAACAAATCGCCCGAGAAGCTGCAACAACACCCGACATCGACGTCTGAGACCACCGAATAAGGCCTCATTCGTCACGAGGCAGCCCTCATCGAAAGATTTATTCAGGCGGGACAGCGTCAAGACGAACCGCTCCAAGCCCAGGCAAAGTTGGAAGGTCTCGGCGACTACAAGAAACGAGAATCCGTGAGCCACAAAATCAACGACACGATCCCCACCACGAAGAAACACCGTTAATGCTCGTTGAGGTCGCTACGAACAACGTGTTTCGAATGGTATGGGCTTGAACATCGTCTAAATGCTACTAGCAACGCACCAAAATAGAAAAAATATGTTGCGTGACATCTGGTCGCATACATGAAGCTTTTCTTACCGAATGGATTTATCTTGGATGAAGCGCGTCAAACCTGCCAAGATGGTGTCATCGCGCTACCAGCACGGAAGCTGTTCTCTTGGGCTTCCTACGTGATCACGATGTACGGTCAAGTGGATCGAACGCGGTGTTGAAGGAACTACAGAGGTTACATCGATCTGGTGTGCTCAATGCAAAGTCATGCATTACCGCGAACTTCGTGCGTCCGGCTTGACGTTAGACCCTGCGCCACCACACACACGATATTGGAGACATCGAGACAAACGTAATGTCAGTGTAATCGAATATATATGTATCGTCGTGAGTACACGAATATATCGACGTGTATACATACATGTACTGTACACGTTCGTCGATAGCCTCGCTTGGGCATGCTTCAGCGAGTCGTGCGCGACATCGACGACGTGGGTGCGGCTTGGATGGGTCTCATGCTGCTGCTGGAGAGTTGCGCCTAGTGCTACATGGTGGCCTTAATAAAAGCCATATATATGTGTGTATGTTAGCTGTTACCTACCACACGTGGAGCCACGCATCGATGACTTTCAGATTCTACAAGACCTGACAACTGGAAAGAACGTGCAGGGTGCACATGGTACTACGTACGTAGACAAGGGCCAGTGTCAACGGGCTGATAAGGCGAAAGTAGCCGGGCGTGAAGTCACCGCCGAGGTCAGTCAAGGAAATGCTAGCTTTCGTAGGTTGAAAGCGCATATATCCAACCTGCACACGTATGTATGCATGAGAACGACTGTGTGAGGGGAGGGTGAATCTGTACGAACGTTTGCAAAGAACGGATAAGATCGAATGACAATGTCAAAGACGCTCAGATGGCGGTGGGGATCATAGTGTTGTCGAGGATGCAACGTGTAAACGGTTTGAACGATAAATTAATCAATATAGTTCATAACTACGTCATTTAAGATGCACGCACATATGTATATACGTACCTTCGGTGTTAATGGACGCTGATGCGTCCATGGCGGACCTCCCCGAGGGCAGTCCCATGTTGCCCCACCATGTCAACACAGAAGTGTCATCACAGGACGTCCGAACACCCCAGCGAACGTACCGCCCCCTTAGCCCAACGACTGTGCCGCGATGAATACAAGACGGAGATGCTAATCGCTCCATCAAGTGGCAGGGCCAGCACATCCTCTGGGGTGCTCAGTCATCCCGCTCCGAGGAAATTTCTAAAGTGGACTCTTTCAACCATTCGACGGTCGGACCTTTGATGCTACGGAACATACTTAACAATGGAATAAAATGATCAAAATATTTCATGTTGAAACCGTACCAGACAAAAGGCATATTAATCAAGTATAATGAGCATGCTTTTATGAACTTTCCTACACCAAGCGAAACCAACCAGTTTGCAATGGTTGGCGCTCGGCGATCGAAGTACCCCACCATCCCAGAACTGCCGAAGCACCTGGAGTGACTGTGCCGCTTTAAATGCCCCTTTTCACTCTGCCCCGCTCCGATGTGCTACGTCCAACATAACAGCATCTTAAACGCACTGGAACCGTCATCGTAGTATTGGCGAGGTTGTAGCCTCGGACTGGAACTTGCTCACTGAGGAGCAGCGTATTGACTTTGTCAGTGTGCACAGAGGTGATATTTCTCCAGGACATCCTGAGTTTGTCATGATCTATGCTGGTTCTAACAAATATGACGTCTTAACCGAAACTGGGGTTTCCGACGGCGACGCGGTTTTGTCCATGCTGGCGTACTTGTGCGAAAAATTCAATGGCGAATTACGAACGATTGTGAAAGGGCGTGTCCAAGACAGTGATGACGGCAACACTGAGCAACAAGGAATTGGGGAAGCCGAAACGGCCGACACAGCGCGACCATCCCCTCCTTCGGCCCGACTGCAGCGTCGAAGAAGCTTTCCCGCTAACGTCCTCGTCGCAATTAAGTTAACTAGTTCCAGCCAAGGTTATTCTAGTTAATACTTCAACCGCTTTTCGGAACTCGTTAACTATATAAACTTAGCACTTCTGTTGAACTCGTTTTTTCAGCACTTGTTAAAATTAGTGTTTAAGTTTACCTCGTTCAACCTAACTTCGTTTTCCGCGACTACTTTGACCTACTGGTGCTAGTAGAACTAGTCAAAAGTCACCTAACCTATGTTTGCGCCTACGATTAGGTACATGTCCCTAGAATTTGTACAATAGGCTAAAACATGGAATACATGTATTTTTTTATGCTTGGGGCATAGAGCATCGTATTTGCATTGCTCTCTGTGTTCGTCAACGCGCGCTTTCATTTGTTGACGATTCGAATGATGTCTCTTCGATATGTTCTACTGGCGCCAACAACTTCGTCATGCGGTCAAGCTGCTTGGGGTTCCACTCGATGTCTCGATCATGCATAATGATCCAGCTGGCGCATTCGGCAATTCGTGCAGCTGCGTCTTTGCTGCGTTTGAGGTGTACCTTTGGACTTGAACCGTCATTAAAGGATTTGTAGTCCAAGTCAATAAACTTAAAAAAAAAGTTAAGACTCATTATTTAATTTAATTATTTTACCTATTTTTGGAATATTTGACCGAGTTGCCCGTCGGCAGCTTTCGTGGCTTCGATTTCGTGATACTCCAACTTCGGCGTAGGAAACACCCAGAACGGCGGGGTGTACATTCGCACTTTGAGCTTGGGTGCGTGCAGCTAATGTACACAGTACACACATATTCTCAGCAACTACAATTAACTTACTGTATTGATCGAATGCTCAATGTTAAACATGCGGATGAGGTGCTTACACACAAGGAGCTCCGAGTTCGGAACTGAGGACACTGCAACGCCAACTGTTGAGATTTGTAACGTAATGGGTGTTGAGTACTCTGCATTCGCAACTTTCATGGCGCAATGTTTCCACTACGCGTTAATACGTCCCTCCCATGCAGATGAACCTACATTGCACCACTAGTAAGCCTAGGTTCCCTAGGTTGACTGGGTGAACTAGTTGTTCTAAAGCACCTAGTCGTAACGTTAGGACATTTGACGGTATATTCGTACCGTAACTTTTCTTGGCATCTGAAGCACGGCGAATTTTATTAACGAACCATTCCTGGACGTTGACGAACACGATATAGCACAAAATGTCAAGCCGAGGCCTTGAGAACTCCTACTATAAATTTTACAATGCGAAAGGCATTATTATCTTACTTTGAGAAATCGATTTTTCATAATTACGAAAAATGGCCCTCAGTAAGCATGCTTGTTCGATGGCAGGCAATTGCCTTAGGATGAAGGTATTGCCCAAAGTTGGTAGTCGGTCCAGTTGTCCCAGTTGTTGAACAAGTACACGGAGAGGAAAGGCTCCTTCGACGTAAGGCATAACTGGTAGATTTCACACAAAGCCGCCTTGTACATGCATTCGGTTGTGTCGCCCTATATTTGCCAACGCAACGAAATCAAGGAGTGTGTCGCCCTATATTTGCCAACGCAACGAAATCAAGGAGGAGCAATTAGGTCAACTAGCAATGCGAATTCAACGAGGGGCGACTAGGTCGAGGAGCAATACAAGTACCTCTGTCGCCTGTGGCGATATAAGTGCATGATTTTTGTAGTGCCGATTCAGCATCTCCAAGAGCGTATCAAGAAGTGATGGACTTGCGAACTTTGGATAACTTTGACCTTGCATGTCTTGAACGCACGGAAACGCGGCACTGTACCTGCAATGAATTTACAGTGAAAACAGCCCTTCTAGTTCTGACCTGCCTAGCTACACTATGCTTGTGTCCACGCAAGTAGAGCGACGCCGACTTGTAGGAATCGGGATCCATGTTGCACTTGCTGAGGACACACTATACATGCTAGTAGAAGGATTAATGATCGACATTTTACATACCTTGCGCATTTGATATCGTATTTGATGCATTCATGGTATAGCTGAATTATGATGGACTCGTCGCGCAGCATGCTGTTCCGGATTGACGAAGGTGTGAGTGATGTTGCCCGTTCTTGTAGGTACTGGGCGAGAGACAGGGGGACATCTTGGGATTGAGACTCCACACCGCGGTGATGTATTTCGTGAAATAGGCGCATGAACACACCTTTAGTCGTTGAAGACACAGACAGCAGCCTAGTAAAAACAAGCAAATTCGTCAAACTAGTTGACACTGCTTATACTAAAATAACTACTAAGGTAACGCATCGAAATCGCGAACACTTTTTGCGTCATGCCAAGTCTAATTTTTGATGCAACATATCTCTGGAAATCCGTGGAATTTTGCAAAACTAAAGGCATGGTAGGAAAATGTAATTCGAGCACTATTTTATAGTTTCTATTAGATCATAAAACAACTGAATGTGTTGTTTGTAATGGACTATTGCGATCAGTCATAAAAATCGGAATGACGGGTTGTGATTTTCTAAATCGCGAAAAGCACGTGTATCTTAATTTTTGTATTGAGGAATAAAAATATGCACAATTTATGTTTATTTTATTGCTGTTCGCGATTTCGATGCGTTACCTTACATAGTAATACACTTCGTTAGACCCAGTTAAACTATCGACACGAAGAAAACTAGTACGAAATATACTATCTCCACAGTCGAATGCACTTACGCCACCACGATGTCGGCGCTTCTCTGGGTTGATGCTATAGACTGGGAGTGGTGTTTTGCTTGCGACTGCTGCTGTCATTCCTGTCGCTGAGAGCAACGAAGGCTTGATAGTCTCCCGCTCTTGTTGCTGCCGGTCAGCTTTCCATTTACCATCAACCTACACCATGTTAACACAATACCATCGTGTAGGCTTACCCAAATTGGTAGTCATATTTGTCCCTAAAGCAACGCAACACACATTCGAAGATTTGAATGTGTTGATCTGTGGATTCATGCGAAACGCCGAAGATCAGTGTACCAATATGACCAGGAACGAGCCAAATTGAATCCTTCCCGAAGTTGCCAATGGACTCCACATCAGAGGTGACCATAAAATAATTTTCCAAATGAATATATTTAATTAGCTGGAATAAGTATATAATCTATTTTCTGTGGGACAAAGAATAAATAATTCATTTTCGTCGATGGAAAGAATAGATAATTTTCATTAACCCCCAAAACGAATAAATATTGGAAACGAGAGGAATAATTCATGATGCCCTTAAAAACTATTCAATACAAGCAAGGCTGTGCACATTCTCATTTGTGATGAACCCAGCCAACACCAACATCCTCCGTGGTCGCCAGCTCGCTGAGCTGTGTTTCACCCGTACTGCTCCTGGTAGCAATGTGTGGGCCTGTCGCTGTGGTGTAAAGCGTACCCAGAAAGGGAGCGGTTACACTGACTTGTGCTCGCACATAACTACTGACCATCCTGATTATGTCACATTTGACGCCTCCAGCCCCCACTCCTGCCGTACTCTTCGACATCATGGTCCCACATCTTGTCCACACAGTGTACGGGTGGTTGAACTTGATCTCAATGTCCCTGTTGTCCTTTTCATTTGTGGCCAACCCACTCGTCCGTCGAATTGAGACCCCATCTGCCGTGCTACATTGATGAAGTACATGCACGGCCTTATTGAGCGCATCAAGCGCAAGCTGACCCTCACCCTCCCCGACAAGCTCGCACTCGTGTTTGATGGGTGGACCTATAGATCAACCCATTATGTGGCTCTTTTAGCACGTATGGTCAGTCACACACATGGTTAATTGAGTTTTGGGGCTCTGAGTAACTGTACAGTACCGGTAAGTTCAAAGATATAGTACTACTATGGACTGATAGTACTACTAGAATTAATGTGCACTGAATTCTCAGTGTAATTTAACACGAATCGACGCCAGCACCAACCACTACATTGACGACCACCACACTTGTCAATGTAGTGGCTGGTGGTTGGTGCTGACATGGCTGTGGCGTCTGCCGTCGCCATGTCAGCACCAACCACCATGCAGC
>NW_009798306.1:155588-166964 GCF_000520075.1 Aphanomyces astaci | reverse complement strand
TAACCGACAAAATCGCTGTTGATAAGCATCGCATGCGTCATAAAGTACCAAAGTCTTACAAGGAAGCCATGCGATGTGACAATCGCGCCAACTGGGTGCAGGCACTGGATTCTGAATATAACTCACTCATGGAAAATGACACATGGGAGTTATGTCCAATGCCATTGGATGAAAAGATTCTTCCCTGCCATTGGGTATTTAATGTAAAATATTTATCCAATGGTAACATTGAGCGTTACAAAGCACGACTCGTAGCACAAGGTTGCCACCAAGTTGGAGTCGACTGAGACGAGATTTATGCTCCCGTAGCTCGATATGAGTCATTACGACTTGTACTAGCATTAGTAACTATACTCAACGTCGAGTGTCATCAAATGGATCTTTAGGAAAGGACCTGAGTTTGTTTTTCGCCAAAAGAAGAGTCTCTATGGCTTACACCAGGCACCTAGAATTTGGTACAATGTTCTACATGCTTTCCTCACAGAAATGGGTTTTGTACGGTGCTACAAAGAGTATTAGGGAGTGTCAATATAGGAATTTTCGATTTGCTTTTGCTTTTCGACCACTTTTGAAAAGCAATTTTTTATTGTTTTGTGTATTTTATTATTGTTGAATGAAAAGCAATGGAGAGTCAATGTAGGCCAACGATTCAGCCGCAACCGCTATCCGTATCCGCATAGATCACTTCATTGTCCAAAATGCCACAGCTCTCAGAGCGAGCAGCAGTCCTTGTGGACTTGGATATGATGGTACGAACTCTTGCTACCTGCAGCCCCTCTGCATCGAAGGACATTGATGAATTTCTACGACTTCGATACATGATACTTTGTTCACGTTATACGTTCTCCCGTGCTTCGCTCCCTCGATCCTTAGAGCAACTATCCATTCTACCATTTATGGCTGTTGGAGACTTTGTACAAGAGGTTCGTGTATGTCAGAGCACATTTGCATATATCGTACAGTTGATTGAACTGAACCCCATCTTTCAACCGACGAGCAATAGAGCTCAACGACCGGTATGGGTACAGTTTGCCTGCGCACTGCACCGCATCGGCCATAATGGCACTGGTTCGTCCGCAGGGATGGTGTCACGAGCAAAAGGAATTGGGATTGGGACTGTTCATCTTTACACTAAACGTGTTATTCATGCTTAGTGTCATTATCCCATTTCGAGATCAATTGGCCTAATCATTGTGAGCGTGGTCAACTTGCCAGTTATAGTGCAGAACGATATGGGTTTCGTAACTGTATTTTATCTACTGATGGCACACATATTGTTTTGTACCGAAAACCAGCTTTGAACGGCGAGGTATATTACAGTTGAAAGAAGGAATACTCCATGAATGTTCTTTTAACGTTTGATTACAAACGCCAAATCCGACACGTCATCACTGGCTGGCCGGGCAGCGTTCACGACTCAACTGTGTGGGCATCATCATCGCCGGCCCTGCGTCCAGACGGGTTTTTTTACGACAACCAATACCAAGGGGCGATTCAGGATTTTCCCTCGACTTGCGCATGCTGACGCCGTATCGGTTGCCCTACTCAAGCGCCAGCGGCGACGACGCTTTCAACACCGGTCATGCGAGTATAGGTCTGCGAACACGGCAACGGGATCTTGAAAGGGCGCTGGTCAAGCTTGTCGGCACTTCCTATTTGTATCAGGCATTATATATATTTTGTCATATATTTGTCAGTCTATATTATTAAATATATTTATATTTTGGTCTGGTAGGCAGCGAAGTGATGTGAAAGATGTTTGCGATTGGATCTTGGCCTGCTGTATCCTCCACAACGTTGTAAAGCGACTTCGCAACGGCGAAGACACAGTACCACCGTTTGTTGAAAAGCATCGACCAGTGGTAGCTAGCAATACTCCAATTGCTGCAAGTTCCCTTATGTGGCGCGAAACCATCAAGTCCGAATTACTCAACTACTTAGGTTTGGAAGAATAATATTATCAACACGAATATTGTTCATTGAATATTGTTCATTGAAAATTCTTTATTCTTGCGCAAACGCAATCGACAATAATTCGCGGATATTTTCTGTGTCCACTACACCTGACGCTACTATTTTTTCGACGAAGGACTCCTTGGCACGTTGCAAATCGATGACGGCGGCTGCAGCTTGAATGCTCTTGTTGTTTTCTTTCATGTATTCGAACTTCTCACGTTTCAGCTGAGTCGTTTCATTCTGCGCAACCATACACATGGACGAGAAGTCCTTTCGAGGGAGCAGGCGCTTTTCCGGCGTTGGGAACTTACGTGGGACGACTTTGGATTTTCCCTTGCCCTTGCCTGTGTGACGTGCTGCAACTTCGTGGTCAAGTGGGGCGTCGGCTTGCCGCCCAGGATCGGCAGCATCGTTCTCTGCCCAATACTCGTCGGCGTCGAGGTCGTCGTTGGGATTGCCCGATGCTGTTAAGTCGCGTTGGTCCATTTATTTTATGCAGACTTGGATACACAGAAATGGGCAGTTTTCTGTGCTAAGCTCAGAGATTACTATCCACCGAAGCCTGTAATTTTGACAGTATATGTGTTTAAAGAGTATGCATCGATTTAAAAAAACGCGTTTGAATTGGACAAATACTTCGTCCAATAACACCCCCGGACCCCTCGATGGGCTCGCCCACTGTAAGACGATTTCTCAGAATATGTACATCAATGATTTGATGGAAAGTTCGGTATGACCGAAGCTTCAACAGTATCGACACCTCAAATAGTAGGACAAGAGTTGATTGCTGAAAGCAACATGTCAAGGGAGCAGATTGATGCGCAACCCTACGACTACAGGGGACTTATAGGATCATTGCAGTATATCGTCAGAGGCACGAGACCTTACATTGCAAATGCAGTTCGCGATCTAAGTAGATTTCTAACATGCTACAATGAAAGGTATTGGAGGATCCCCGAAACTCTCGCAAACACCCCTCGCATCGCATACACATCCGGATAGCACCTGTATTTTTTTGCTGTCTGTGGGAATTGATCAAAGATTGGTTGACGTGAGGCTACCAAAACTACAGCAAAATCGCAAATACTTGTATTCGAATTGGGCGATGACGAATCAATAACTACATTTCATTTGTTGAATAATTCGTGGTTACTTGGTCACATGAGCACACTTGACAACCATGGGGACTGACCTCAACATGGTCTTGATGGCTCGCTCAGCCAGACGTCGCTCGTTGCTCAGGAGAATGCGTGCGCTAAAGCTACGTGCATCTCTCAAAGAACGCAACAGAGTTCAAACAGCGTCGTTACCAACAAAACAAAACAGACACCGCTTCACGTTATAGAGCGTCATTTATAACCACTGTGTCATTGACACCAAATGCGTTGACTAGCTACTTGTACCCTTCGCTCGTGAATACGTCGATTTATCGGCGAGGCAGGGGTGGCCGGCCGCCACGTGTCCAGCATAAACATGCTGTTCTCTCTATTGTGCTGCATTTCTACACGGCACCCGTCGAGCACAAGACACTGCAGGAGCTCTTTGGCGTCGCATCAACGACACTCTCGAGACTGCTGCGGCGGGGTGAAGGCGCCTTGTCCAGGGCACTCCAATGCATGTCGGCCGCCTGGATCAATTGGCCATCCAAGGCCACGCAGCTGTACTGGGCGTCCAAGTCGCAAGAGCGGGAGCCACTAGTTAGCGGCGTGTTTGGTTTTGTCGACGGCAAGAACCGTCGCGTCCAAGAACTGTCGTGTGCCGATTTGCAAAACGCTCATTACAACGGTATGACCCGTGAATGCAATTGACACTGATGTTGATATAGGTTGGTTACACTCGGTCTTTGTCACTGGCGTGCTTTGCTTCGGGCTCGACGGCACGAGGTCTTTGTCTCTGGCGTGCTTTGCTTCGGGCTCGACGGCACGATCATTTGGGCCGCCATAATTGCCCGGGCTCCTGGAACGATGGAGAGATGAGCCGAAGGTTGCAGGAGTGGCTGGCCGATGGCAGCCGCGTTGCACCGGGAATGAAGTTGGCGTCGGATTCAGCTTTTCCTGTCGGTGGCCTAGCGTTGGGTCGAATCGTCACGCCGTTGAAGCAGGGCGACTTGGAAGGATACCCACCCGAGTGTCGCCCTGGACTGCAGACCATGAGCGATTGTATTACGTCACTCCGTCAGGCTGCAGAGTGGGGAATGGGGGTCATCCCAAAGGTTTAACGACAGCACTTGCTACCTCTACCCTTCAATCCAGCTTTGCGCAACACAAGACTCAGCAATATGTTTCGACTTTACAACTACCGTGTCCGGCGTACAGGCATAAGTCAGATAAAAAATGTGTTTGGAATTTAGCAAGTTCTTTGTATGCATTTTGGCACCTTTAATATGTCCTAATTTGTCCTGACTCAACCACGGACAAGCGTAATGCCATGGAAATTTAGTTGAATTGTTTTCGTCTTCCTAGCTTCGTTTTGACTTTTTCGACACATTTTTCACGAATTCACCAAAGTGGAACTATATTTTGAAAAAGGGTGCCTAAACTAAATATATATTCCTAAAATTGATCCATTTAGGACTATTTCTCCAAAGTTTGTGAAGCAAATATTGCAAATCAAAGCAAAATACATCTCGAAAGTTTTCTTATTTGCTACTTGTTACCAAAAACTTGGTGAACAGCATGAGCTGCATTTCATCGCGTCGTGCATCGCGTTCAGATCGATCTCGCTGGACTCTTTCCTCACGCTCTTGTTGCTGCAGCCGCCATTCGAGCTCTTTGTCGAGTGTTTTTCTTCGCGCTGAGCAGCGCGTTCGTCCATGAGTAGCATCATGGACATCATGTCCGACGAGTCCTTGGCATCAGATACCATCGCCCCATCAATAAACTTGTCAATTGATTGATGTTTCTTCGCCACATACAACGTCATTCCACCACTGGGGGCCCCGATGTGGCCCGCTTCAATCTGCTCCCCAACATAGCGAGCTCCGACTGCTGGAGCGACTGGGGTGCTCATGGCGCGACGCAGGGAGAGGAACCTCGTTCATCTCGACTTGGCATTCATCTACAAGACAGGCACATGAATATCCGAATTGCATAGGATAGAGATACCTTGCTCGGACGCATAGTCGTTACCATCACTGTTGCCATCGCCATAACCGTCGTCGTCCATGTCATCCTTGTCGTCTTCTATAGTGAGCACTGCACAGTTGGCGTCGATGCGACGACTGATGTATTTGGCCCGAACGACATCCACCGGGCACGACGGATCGCCGGTGGGCTTTGCGTGGTTTCGAACCGTGTAAAACTTGAGCTGATACCTTCTGCACCACGAAAAGGGTATGACCCAGCATTGAACTTGGCGGCAACTTCATCCCAGCCGTTACTTCCGGCTGGCATGAGCTCGTGGATGCCGTCGAGCATCAACTCAACAGACCCTGGGGGCACCAACTCTTTCCACGACCCATAACTTGGAATATAAGTTAGAGTGTTGTCCACTCGTTAAACTCCGCTTTGATTTTGTATAAACTGCTACGGTGGCTTTGCTTGCGTGGTCGCAACTTGCGGAGACTGTTTTTAGGTCTCCGCAATTTGCGATTGGTATTAAAAAATCAAAAAGGTCGCAGATGCGAGCCACTTGCAAAATGTGATGCGAGAGTTTCGGGAGTCTTCCATTGGCTAGCGGCCTTGCGAATCCTAAGATACTTGAAAGAAACGTCCACCTATGGACTCTATCTCAATAATATGTATCACAGAACAGATAGACTACGATGTCTTCACGGACGCTTCTTTCGCGAGTCAGTCAAAAGATCGTAAATCCGTCTCCGGATATTTAATTCGGATGGCAGGGATTTGTGTCAGCTGGGCAAGCTCTAAACAGCACTGCGTAGCGCTATCCACAGCAGAGGCAGAGTTAGTGGCCCTTAGTGAAGGCTGCAAAGAATGTGAATGGATTCACGCACTTTTGAGTGAAATGGGTTTAAAGTTAAACCGCCCAATTACAGTATGGTGTGACAGCCGTGCTGCAATTGATTGCGTCAAAAACCCAGGAAACGACAAGGGTACAAATCATATTGATATTCGAACACTCTTCACTCGTGAACTGTTTGAAAAGAAGAAAATAAGCTTAAATTATTGCTCATCAAAAGAGATGATTGCAGACATACTGACTAAGCCACTGGCTCAGCAACAGTTTGCATGCTTAAGGGCAGGGTGTGCAAGATTTAGCTATGGTGAAACCAGAGAGCTCTTAGTGGGAGTGTTATCCATAGGCAGACAAGGATTGAAGGTACATAGATAAAACTATATACCACTCTGTTCCAGGAAAAGAGGTCGGTTTGACTTTCGATTGGCGGGATTTTTCTAATATTGCAGCTCTTGTGATTCTAATTGGCTCACCAAAGAGCGCAGACTCTCGTCTTTGATTGGTTCTTTTGCGCGTGTTCTAGCTCCTTTTTGCGTGAAAGTTATGGCGGCGGGAAGTTGATGTCTCATTTTGCTGCACACCAATCGACCCGCTGAGGCTTCAAAACTAAATTTGAACCCTTGTGACCAATACAACCTTTGTACTACACACGCCAACGATGCCGACTACATCTACGACTGCTGCCCCCGGTGTCTCAATCGCCAACAACGACAAGCGGAAGCTGTCAAACGAAGTGCGCCGCGCCATCTACGAGGAGCTCTTGTCGCGCAGCAGCGACCGCATACTACCTCATGGATCCTACACTGATGTCGCACGGATGTTCAATTGCTACTGGCGTACGGTGGAGCGCGTGTGGACGCGCGGACTCCTCTCTGTGCTCGATGGCGATCGCGTCGCCGACGTTGACTCGAAATTCAAAGGTATTCCTCTCAAAACAGATACAAATATTGATTTGCACAATTATTGATTCTTACAATTGTACTTTTTAAGGAAATTCGGGAGGGAAACGTCGCCACCTTCCCGCCGACATCGAGCGTGCCGTCAAGGCTGTCCCTTTTCATGGACGGCAAACCTTGCGGTCCCTGGCGGCGCAATCGGGTGTGCCCAAGACGACGCTCGTACGCCATATGGCTGAAGAAGGAAGGCTCAAGTCCAAGTCCAGCTACTCCAAGCCCTACCCTCACCGAAGAAAACAAGCGAGCGCGTATGGAACACGCAATATCTTTTCTTTCGCAGTCGTCGAATAGAGCTATTTTTTCCAACATGCACCAAACAGTGCATGTTGATGAAAAATGGTTCTATTTAACGACTGTTAAGAAAAGATATTATGCGTACAACGATGAAGTTGTGCCGACTCGTCAACTCAAGTCCAAGAGGTTTATCACGAAGGTCATGTTTTTGGCGGCCGTGACGCGGCCCCGTTACGACTTTAACAAGAAGTGTATGTTTGACGGTAAATTGGGTGTGTGGCCGTTCATAACCCAGGAGGCTGCGAAACGTTCAAGTAAAAATCGTCCGAAGGGTACAATAGTCACTGTTCCACAAACGGTTACTGCGGAAGTTTACCGGGACATGATTATTCGGAATGTTATACCGGCCATTAAAGAAAAATTTCCTGTTGGAGATCAAAAAAAAATAATATACTTGCAGCAAGATAATGCGAGTCCACATAACTGTGTGACTTCGCAGCTTCTGCTACAGCGTGGTGTTATTGGTATTGAGGCTGCCAACCAGCCCCCAAACAGTCCAGATTTAAATGTCCTAGACCTAGGATACTTTAATTCAATTCAAAGCCTACAAAGTCAAAAGCTTACTCGCACAATTGAGGAGCTTGTTGATGCTGTAGAGTGCTCATTTCATGAGCTGCCTTTTGATACACTGTCGAAAAACTTTATCACTTTGCAAAAGGTGATGGAGATGACTCTTCAGAGTATGGGAAGGAACGATTACAAGTTCCCTCACATGCGAAAGGATGCTATGATTAAGGACTTGACATTATTCAACGTCAAATGCGATGCAACCGTGCACGAGAACGCACTTGCATTCATGAATGACACTTGAATTCCCAAGTAGGAGTACTAATTTGAATGTAATAAAATGTCATTATATTTTTGTGTCGCAATATGTAATCTCAAAGGTCAATACAAACTTTAAGATATTTTCAGGCAGTCAACCATACTTTAATCAAGATAAACAAACCGACCTCTTTTCCCGGAACAGAGTAGTATATGATATTGAAACTGGAAGAGCTCCAGGCTTCACATCCCTCGACTACTTCAGTGTGTCGAGGGCCAATAGCTACCTTGTTTTGATCCTACACACACTACTTGAAGGTTGCATATATTGAGAGATATGACAAACTTCAATCAGTGCAGCTAAGGTTGCACTACTTACACGTATGCATGTCTTTGGCGATGATAATTATGGAGGTTCTAGAGCTAAGCTCACTTCTGAATCACCTTCCTTTGAGCCACTACAACTACATCTGTGTGTGTTGTGCGCTTACGTCAGTTAATTGTGTCATGCCATAATCGCACGTGATGGTAAAAGATACACATACAATCATCAGAAACTAACTGTACAACAGGCACGCACCTTAAGGACGTTATGAACACGAACGGCGTGCTGCTACTCGCTACGATAACGGATCCAAACAATGAACTCTTAAACCTTGGTAATACTAGTATTCATCACCTGACTGATATTTATGGCTTGCATAATTGATACTGAGGTATGTAGCTATCGCCATCGTTCCAATTGAAGACGGTCAAACTGGACGTGATTCCTGAATCTATTAAAAGGCGCTGGCGCTTTGGACAGCCATCCCGTTCTTTTATCTGACAGACAAAAAGGTGAAATAAGACACACATCTTTTTCTCAGTCAAACGTGTAGGGCGCATAAATGCTTGCAACTCTGTGTGCCCGAAAACTCCGCATCGTTTTTGCATGCGGCACATCGTCGCCAACATCAAAAGGGCAAATGGACTCTGGCTTACTGCTAATGACGATGCTGCTAGTGCACTAAGCAGACACTAACGTGGACTTGGTATTGAACACATGTGATTGCAAAATGTGGATTGACCACAGAAAGTCGTGCATTCATGCGTGGCATGCCTGAATTCCCTGCAACAAGATCCATTGACGCTGTATATACTACTCGTGCGGGCAGTACAACACAATTTATGTCGCCCATTTAACGCCCGTTGCGCCATTGGACTTAGTGTGTGACTCGTCGTCACAAGCACCGAAGGCTTTGGTCGGTGCTCACAAATAGTCGATGCCTGGTCCAAAACCGAAGAAATGAAAGCGATCGCTTGGAATGCGCAGTTAAACATTGTTGAATATAGCTCATTTTGGTTAAGTACTGTATATTGAGTTCCTGACGTGCCAAAAGACGGTCGAAATAATGAACAGTCTATGACCTGTCAAAAGGAGGGTCGAAATTGTGAGCAGTCGTTTGACCTGCGAAAATAAGGTTGAAGTAGTATCAGTCATGTTACCTGTCAATTGGAGGGTCAATAATGTACCTATAAAATGAACACGCAAATGACTGATCACAGGGCGGTCTATACGGATACAGACATAGTCCGGATGCTACCATTAGCATGTTCATTTCCATTTCTTCATTGCTTGCCATGGAGGGAAACAATCTTGTCATGTGCCTCAGGGATGACGGTATGTCTATCCACACCCGAAGGCAGTACAACGAACACTGCAACAAGTATCACCACGCGGGTGAAGCACCGACACGGCGTGATCTGACAGGTTCACGCAGTACATGTAATTGTACTTACTTACACATTATTATAGATGATGAAGCTGAACAAGTTCATCACCGAACAAAGTAATTACCGAAAACGGTAATACGCGAGCTGGAGAGCCGTGAAATGGTCACTCGGATGCGATGCAGCAAGTCATAATGGAGAACAATATTGTGCATTTCACCCAAATTTGGACTTGTGATTCATTTCGCCAAATAGCATTCGCATCCATTTGTCTCATTTACTGTTAAACTATACTACTCTGGTCCGATCAAATGTTAACACTTTTTTATCTTGATTAAAGTATTGATGTGCCAAAAAACATCTTGATGTTTGTATTGAACCTTGAAAGAACATATTTGATTACAAAAATATAATGACATTTTATTTTATTGCGGTTACTACTCGGATTTGGGGATTCATTCTGCGGCCATGTGAGCCAGTGCTTTTTCATGGACAAGAGGATCACAACGGACATTAAACAATGTCAAGTCCTTGATAGTCGCATCTTTACTCATATGAGGAAGCTCATAATCATTTTTCCCCAAGAATTTAAGCGTCAATTCCATCACATTTTGCAAAGTAATGAAGGTTTTCGACAATGTGTCACAAGGCAGCTCAACAAATGAGCTTTCTACTGCACCAATTAGCTCCTCGATGGTCTAAGTACACTTTTGGCTTTGTAGACTTAGTATTGAGTTGAAGTAACCTAAATCCAAGACATTTAAGTCTGGACTATTAGGTGGCTGATTTGCAGCTTCAATGCCAATAACACCAGACTGAAGCAGCAGTTGCGTTGTCACACTATTATGTGGACTCGCATTATCTCGCTACAAATATATTGTTTTAATTTGGTCATGTCTGGGCATTTTTGCCTTAATTGCTGGAACAACCTTCTCAACAAGCATCGTGCGGTACACATCCGCAGTCACATTCACAGGTGCGATAACCGGAGTACCTTTTCGCCGATTTGCACTTGATCTTTGGGCCACAACAGTCTCGACAAAAGGCCAAATACCGATCTTTCCATCGAAAATGCATTTTTGTGGCGGTCTATCGTGGTCGTGTGACTGCCGCAAGAAACACGACTTTGGTAACATACCATTTGGACTTGAGCTGGTGCTTCGGACGTTCTTCATTGTCGTAAGCATAGAAAGACTTCTTGACTGTCGTCAAAAAGAACCATTTCTCATCAACATGTACATATGAGTTCATGTTGTCGAAAATGGTTCCATTCGACGACGGCCGAAGAAAAGAAAGCGCGTGCTTCAAACGGGTTTTCGTGTTGGCTTCCGTTAAGAACGGCTTCGAATGACTTAACTTGAATTTTAATGTCTTTACTCGCTGCATGTGGCGAATGATCGTTGTCTTCGAGAGACCTGTCTTGGTTGCTAGTGTACGCATCGTTTGCCGATCATGCAAAGGGACAGCCCGAATCAAACTCTCAATCTCTTCATCAGAGTGTTGAATCTTTCGGATTTGATTCCCTAACATCGTAAAACTCTTTGAATTAAGACATGTACAAAATTATAGTCTGACGCAGAAATATTATATTATAGAGGTTTTACCCTTGTATTTTGCCGACACGTCGGCCGTCGTGCTACCGCTGAGTAGTGAGAGGCGTCCTCTTGCCCACACGTTCGAAATCGTCTGTCTCGTGCAGTTGAATAGTCGGGCAGTTTGTGTTGCGCAACCATGGGGTAGTTCTCCGGCTACGCTTCGTTCCAGAAGCATCTCGTAG
>NW_009798306.1:116481-155488 GCF_000520075.1 Aphanomyces astaci | reverse complement strand
GTGCTTCAAACGGGTTTTCGTGTTGGCTTCCGTTAAGAACGGCTTCGAATGGCTTGACTTGAATTTTAATGTCTTTGCTCGCTGCATGTGACGAATGATCGTTGTCTTCGAGAGACCTGTCTTGGTTGCTAGTGTACGCATCGTTTGCCGATCATGCAAAGGGACAGCCCGAATCAAACTCTCAATCTCTTCATCAGAGTGTTGAATCTTTCGGATTTGATTCCCTAACATCGTAAAACTCTTTGAATTAAGACATGTACAAAATTATAGTCTGACGCAGAAATATTATATTATAGAGGTTTTACCCTTGTATTTTGCCGACACGTCGGCCGTCGTGCTACCGCTGAGTAGTGAGAGGCGTCCTCTTGCCCACACGTTCGAAATCGTCTGTCTCGTGCAGTTGAATAGTCGGGCAGTTTGTGTTGCGCAACCATGGGGTAGTTCTCCGGCTACGCTTCGTTCCAGAAGCATCTCGTAGATGGAATGGCGTTGAGCATCGGTGAGCTTCTTGTCGCCAGTGCGATGGTTGTAGGTACTCTGAGAGCATGACGAAGGCATAGTTGACTAGAAAGATCGCTTTGCAAGAGGAAGTGTGTTGACCAGGAAGGTTGATAATGCAATATGAGACCTCAGCGGGTCGTTATGTTTGCTAACGAATGTGTGAACAAATTCTTGCCGCCATAACTTTTGAGCAAAAAGGAATTAGTTTGGTCGGAAATCATCCAATCAAAGTGGAGAGCTTGCGCTTTCTTGTGAGCCAATTAGATTGCTTAAAGGCAAAATATTAGAAAAATCCGCCAATGGCGAAAAAAGTGTTAACGTTTGATCGGACCAGAGTAGTACAACACAACGATGAGTATATATGTGGTGTTGCCCAACGCGGAGGGGTCAAACGTTTGGATTGGCAGAAACTCGATAGGAAGTGATTTGGTTGGCTCAGGCGGTCCTTTAATCCATTCTCTCAAGGCATTCGATTCTGCTGATGGCTCCAGTTTCGAATCAATTTGACAATACAATGTTGAAACAAATATGCAACCATTTAGGCATTTCTACCCATGAAACTCCAGTAAGATCATGTAGGTAAACCATGTATTCTGATGTCGACTTGTTGAAGCTCCAGCAGAGAACCTGTCTGTCAACAACCAGGTATCACAGAATGGGTGCTAATTGTATTTCTCATTGCATTAATGTTTCCACTACGAGAAGTTCTAATTGGAATTTAGTTGTAGCTCCAGCAACCGCATCGTCGATCCACCAACAACCGGGTAACAATCATATATATATTCTATATGTCTGTTAGAATTGTAGTAGAAGCTTTGCCACCACGACCTACATCCGTGACTTCGCAGGTAAAACTATTACTACATCTGTCCGGGAATATTTGCATGATTCAGAATATATGGAAAACGAAGGTGAACAAATTTGAATACTATGGAACAAAGTATATCGGATTGTAGAGTTCAACCAGGAGATCACCAATCAAACGAATTCGCCCCAAAATTGAGCCAATCAAAGTAGAAAACTGGGTTGGAAAGTTCGATACAAAGCTTATATGATATGGTCAATTTGACTCCACATCCGTATCCGAAAATCCGGTTTCGTGTACGCTATGTGTACGGATACTGATACTATCCGTACACAGGCCTTCATGACATGGCATCAAACCAAAATGGGCGCCAAGACAAACCTGACGAATACAGAAAGAAGCGCTATGCTGCAGCAGCTTCTAAGACTCCTCGCTGACCACAAGTCACTGCCATACGGAGCTTTGCAGGACGTGGCCGTTCTATTTGGGATCAACAGATCTACTGTGAGTTGGGCCTGGATGCGAGCCAATGTCACGATGCATGACACGCGTCGTCCATGCGGTGATGTCGCTTCCCATCGAAAAGGTCGTTGTGGACGTAAATTCAAACACGAATCGGTTGCTGAGCGGCTGCGCAACGTGCCAAAGCGAGACCGACTACGTTTCGGTCTATTGCGGCGGCCTTGCACCTTTCCCGGTCAACGCTACACGACTACTATAAGCGGGGTATATTCGTCAAGTACAAGAGCAACATCAGGACACCCCTCACGGAGGCCAACAAGTCCGTACGACTCATGTGTCCTTGCAGCATGTCCATGCAACCAACGCGGACTTGTTCAGCTTTGAGGACATGATGAACGTCGTTCATGTGGACGAGAAGTGGTTCTTTGGCACGAAAGTCAAAAACGGATTTAATTGTGGGGAGTACGGGGGCAAGAAGAAGAGAAGCGTCCCAGTTGAATGGACAGCGTCTTCGAGCTCCTTGTACATGTGTATTTTCGCGTTGTCCAGTATTAGAATTGACCTTGGAAGCGGCCAAGGATTCAAATACGGCAGAACACGCTCCAAAATAGTGCTGTGGAAGATCTCGCGGTCGAAGGTGCCCAGTTATTTGTTCATTAATTGTGATTCTATTTGCTACAAAATGAAAATGTTAAAAAAGAATTTTACCGTCTACATAACCTTACGACAAACATCCACTTGTAGAAAAGACTGCCAGTGCTGACACACGTCGCCCACGTGAAAATGGGAGCTCCACAATCGCGCGTGTGTTCCTTTTCGACCACGCGTACTTCCTGATGGAGTCTCGCCCATCTCTAGACGTCTCGTCCACAAAGATCAGCTGATCTCGCGATGAATAAAATGGCTGCAGCTTTCTGTAATAGTCTTGGAGCTCGAAATCAGCAGCTTCTCGCGCTCGTTTTTCCAGAACTATTTCACAAAGTAATAACATGTTTTAAAATGCTAAAATTGAGAATTAGTTCGAAATTTATAACCTTTTCTTGTCAAATCCAAATCGTGCATCAACGCACGGCAAATCGTAGCTTGGGAAATGTTTAACAAGGACGGGAACTCAGCCCGGAGCGCTTCTTGAAGCTCCTCAATGTAGAAGCATGGGTGGACTATTGTGTACTGCAGTATCCACGCATTGACAGTGTTTGGCCACCGGGTCTTCTTCGTTCCCCTGCGCGTTGAATCGACAGTGCCCGTGGCGGAGAACTGTGCGACAAAACGCGTAACAGGCCTGCGTGAGAGACCCAACAATGCGCACACAACGACATCAACATCAATAGAGTAGATCTGCACTAGAATAACGCATCACCATCTCATGTCTAGGCTTATCATACTCGTAAAGACCCGTGTTTGCCAAAATGAAACGGGCAAACGCTTCATATTTGCTAATTGTGATTTTTTGATAAACCATCCAATCAAAACGTCGCGTCATAAAACTTGCAGCAATAAGGGTTACTTCAGTTTAATAAATGAAGTTCCATGGATCCTAAAAGTTGCATGCATGCTCACTAATAGTGGGGGTTTAGGCTCAGATTAGCCAGAATATGTGAAAAGCACAATAAACGTATCCCTTACAGTTAATCGTCCCACACGACAAATTTACCCGACAACTCTCTGATTGGTTGAAATTGTAGAGAAATGATCTTCATATTAGTTCTGTCATGCTCGCACTGTCATATAAAACTACATCTAGCTTATGGATTCACTTTGATTGATCATTTTCCAATTTGCCATTAACATCCATCTTCGTCTTAAACCTGCTTGCGGCCGGGGGACTGCCAAGGCCGTCAACACCATCCCACAACTCGGTTCCACTGTGACACAGTCCAATTCAGGGAATCGACCGAGACAACGGGTTAACGGAGTTCTTGCTTGACGGAATACAAAGATTATCCTTTGCCTTGGTAAACTAGGCTTAAAATTGGCAATTGAAAACCCAATGGTGAACCTGACAGTCAATTAGCTATTAAAATCAACCATGGACTATGAAAACAATATACATAAATTTACAACCTGTTTCACTATTTCTCTTCCTAACTTCTTGAAACAAACCCCAGTACGAATCTGCATGACCAGCGTATTCAATCTCAATCTAAGCATAGCTCTGATACTTGTTGAATGAAATCGCAAGCGTTTGGCGCTCTGAGTACTTACTGCGGTCGCTCTTGATCGTTTCCTTCGAATAATCCTTGAGGACACAGTACATACCACGCTTGGGATTAACTGAAAACCTTTGCTCCCAGGTTTCCTTCCCTGAATGAGCAGGTGGAATGACCCTTGGCACTGCGAATTATTGCATTGTCTCTGCCGGTTCACCACAGGGGGTCCAACTTATGGCACGACTGATTCCACGCACAAACACTTCACCACGGCCACAACAACTACGTCCGCCGTGAGCTGCCCTCCAAGATTGCTGCCTTGCACGCCACATGGAACCAAACACCGTTTCTCCAACAGCAAGCGATGGTCAATTGCATTGCTCAAAGTCCAGGTGACAAGGTACTCGCAACATGTCTTCGCATCACCCCACCAACACCTGGCTATGAGGTCTCGGAGGTCAAAGCGCCCCTCAGGCGACTCAAAGACACGGTAGAAGCAAACGCCGCACCGCATACTCTGCAATGAAATCCCGACCGGTATCTCATGGCTGTATTCAACAATGTCGTTGAGCTGTCGGCGCACAAAGTTCAGCTCGAGTGCATTGAACCAGTCCACATTCACGTTTCCTCTTGGTAACATGACCACATGAGGGAAAACAAACGTCTGCCTTGGCGTCTACATCAATGTCGCCGCAACCAACTCGACGTAGTCCTCATAAAACCCACATACGCGCAGACAAGGGTATGAGTCCTCATTGACTCGGTGATATACCTGGTATTCCTTTTCGACACTCGCCTTATTATGCCAATGGAGCCGAACAGAGCCAAAAGCACCATGTGCTGAATTTCCCAAGGATACGTCACCCCACTACAGCCCCAATATTTCACCGATGCGGAAGCAGTCAAAGTAGCAGCAGGAAAACAAGATGCCGAACATAGTCCGGACAAATGGGTTGTGCTTGGCAAATGCATGCATTGACGACAATTGACAGACCGTCGTTTGTCAGTGGGTGTACCGTCTTCTCGTTATCGCCGTTATTTTGTCTATTGTACTTTTGAAGTCCGACGATATCTTGCTTGGACAGTGTCGCTTGGGCAGTTAGGCTCAACATGTTGCTCCTTAAAGTAGGCGACTAATACAGTCTTGGCTGAGTCGATGGTACGTGGTTTTCGTCCAAGTGAGTAGAAATGGTGAAAGAAATCGTCGGTGTAGTCATCTGTGGTTGGTGATGCAGGAGCAATTTCGTGCTTGTGTGATACGCAGAACTCTTGGAACTTAATCTGGTATGTATAGTATGTCCGTCGTGCTGAGGTCTGCGGAACGAGCCCTGGATGGTTTGCTTAGTTGAGACGCTTTCCATTTTGCACAATGGGCTAACGCGAATAGTTGCGGTGTAGCCGATGCAGTATTTCTAGTTGCCCAATGGCATCGCGACGTGTTAAATGTTAATTCAATGTTGCTCCCACGACAAGATCTTCGTCGAATGATTAGACGACAAACATTGTTGGCGAATCAAGTCACAATCCTCGTGTCGGGTTGCCAATGGTTGTGAAAATTGTCGGGTACGTGTCGGGTGTATATATTTTGTTTGTATTATTAGCCACGCTATCTCCACCAAAGAAAGCAACGCCAACTCGGCAAAGCCGGGGTGAGTTCTAATTGTTAGTCCACTACGAGTACTTTTCATTTGAATTCAATTGTAGCACCTGAAACCGCATCATCCATCCGCCAACCACCTGGTAACATTCATACTTATATAAGTTATGCCTGTTACTACCTCTGTTCCGAAATAAATCAAACAATCGCAAAACTTGACGTTCGGAAATAAATCAAACAAATTTTGACGCAGAGCGATCTAAAAAGTATTTATGATTAAGTATGCAAGAAAGTGTATTTAATTATATCACATCAGGTTCTTGAAGTGCAGCGACGAGCCGCCGACGACGTGGTCGAGAGCCCACTTCAGGACGTGCAACCTTGTTGGCATCCGTCAGCGCGGGCTTGACGTAGCTAGAGTACTTGACGATGGCGCCACGCTTGTAGTACGCGTGGAGGGTTGTCGTGGGGATGCCAAGTCCAGCGGCGACGGCGCGCATCGTTTTGCGTGAGGTTTTTGGCAGCTCCTTAAGTCGAGAAGAAATGCCATCATGTTTCAATTTACATCCACACTTAACCTTTTGTGACGCTACGCTTTCGCAGGTGCGCTGGCCATTGTTCAAGTCGACCTGTGCGCGTAGCCAGATCAAGCGGATCGTGGAGCGAGTGACGCCGAACTTCCCAGCGACAAACTGAAACGAGCCGTGAGGCAATTTGACTTCCCGAAGGCACGTCAGGAGAAGGTGGAGAACGCTTTGACGCTATGTCGTTGTTTAAGTTGGCTTTCGGTGACGCGCGCATATTTCAAACTGAGCTGTTGAACTCGAGTCAATCATACGGATACACTGGTATTATTCGTAACCGGCTATCCGGATAACGATTTTATATGAAACAATGTATTAAATATTCAAACGTGACGGCCATCTATGATTGGTGGAATTTTGGTGGGAAAGCACTGCGATTGGATTCGTTATTTTCTCCTCTATCCGGACATGTTCGTAGATTCAAGAATTTTTTTGTGTTGCTCTTTATTTTCCATTTTTTCTGATTGTTTGATTTATTTCCGAACAGAGGTAGTAGAATTTTAGTAGCGGCTTTGGCACCACGACCTACATCCGCGACTTCGACTCGTCAGGTATTTGTAGGTAAAACTATTACTACTCTGTTCCGAAACATTTGTCAGGGTCTTTTTCATTTGATTTAAGCATAGGACGTTCACTCCAAAGAACTTGATTTTTGTATGCAACTCCCAAACAACATATTTACGTCAAAAATTATATTGTATTTTTTTAACTTGACGACGACAACTTAATCAAGAGAATTTATCAAGGCCTCCATGGTGGCCTCCTCCCCCAGCCGCTCATGAATATGAGTTAACGCATTCTCATACCAAGAAGCATCGCACTCGACATTATACAATGCAAAGTTAGCAATGGATGCATCCTTCCTCATATGAGGAAGTTTGTAGCCATTGCTCCCATGTATTTCAATGGACTTTTCCATAACTTTTTGAAGCGTTATGATTGTCTTTGCAAGTCTATCCGTCGGCAACTCATAGAAAGCGCTTTCTACAGCATCAATAAGCTCCTCGATTGAACGAGTGGACTTTTGATACTGTAGACTTTGAATAGAATTAAAAAATCCTAAATCTAAGACGTTGAAATCTGGACTGTTAGGTGGTTGGTTGACGACACCAATTCCACTAACACCATGCGCTTGAAGCAACGCTCTCGTGACTCGTCGATGTGGACCTGCGTTATCTTGTTAGATCCAAACATCACCGCGCGTGCTACCACCAGAAAACTTTGCTTGAATTGCTGGAACAACCTTGTTGACCACCGCGTCGAAGTACATGTCGAAATTCACGATTGGAGGAACGGTGATCAACGTCCCTCTGGGTCGGTTCTTACTTGATCGTGCGGCTGGAGACACTTAGACTAACGGCGACACGCCAACTTTGCCGTCCCAGACCTTCTTGGCATGATGGTCGTAACGGGGGCGAGCGACAACGGACAAAAACATCACCTTCGTGATGAAATTCTTTGACTTCACCGATCTTACGGCCACTTCCTCGTCATCATATACATAGTACCTTCGCTTGACCTTTGTCAAATAGAACCACTTTTCATCGATATGCACATATTCGTGCATATCGGAGAAGCAGAGGCGTCCATTTGGCAAGTGTCGAACGAAGGACAATGCATACCTCAAACGAGCATCGATGCTGCCTTGCGTGAGGAAGGGCTTGACATAGCTTGACTTAGACTTGAACCTTGGTGTGGCCTTCTTGTGTTGGAAGATCGTCGTCATAGGTATTCCACTCGCAGCAGAGAGTGACCGAAGTATCTGTCGCGACATGTGGGGCACTGCACGTATGGCGCTTTCAATTTCTTGAGTCGTTCGCTTAGGTTTTCGGCCAGTATTCCCTATTCAAGTAAACCTATAATATTGTATAATTCGTACAACTAATATATGTATGGATTTATAGAGTACTACCACGCATTTTCGTGCTTGCATCGGCGGTGTGGCCACCGCCGCGAAGCGAGAGTCGTTCACGTTGCCAGAGGCGAGAGATCGTCCGTACGTGGCATCCAAACTGTTGTGCGGCCTTGGTTATCGCTCCACGAGGGAGCATATCACCCACTGACGCGCTTAGGAGCATTTCATATACTCCACGGCGGTCCTCCAACGTCAGGTGCTTGTGGCCGTTCTGGTGTAGCAACGGGGGCACCGGCATGTTCACCGTTGGGCTTAGCAGGCATGTTTTGGTCGTATATGTATGCACGTAGGACGTTGGAGGTGTCAAATTGTAATGTGAACTACTGGCGGGTCATGGACAGTGTTTTAGGGATGACTCGCCAACTTTGAGGTGTCATATCTCAACAAAATCGACCTGGAAGGCTCAAAAACTACCCAATCAAAGCTGAGATCTTGCGCGTTTTGATGCGACAATCAGATAAGAAAATGGCGTCATATTAGAAAAATTCCGCCAATCGGAAGTGCAAAGTGACAAATGTTTCGGAACAGAGTAGTACCTGTAATCATATTATGGTACTTGGCAAATACTATTAATAGTACATGTTTGTACTTCGAAGTATTACGTACTATTATAGTACATCTTTTTGCAGTAAAGTTGGACGAATGCCCGATATATTTGGCCGTGCGCCCGATATATTTGGTGGTGTGCCCGATATATTTGGCGGTGTGCCCGATATAATTAGCCGTGTGCCCAAGTAATTGGCCATCTGCCCGATGAATTGTGTCGTGTGCCCGATGAAAATAGAATAACTCAAATAATTATATTCCATGGAGTGCAAATCAAGTTTGGTGGAAACATCATGTGGTTGAAGTTCGGAGGAAAACGCGCGAAGCATTCGAAATTTATACTTGAATAAAGTATAGTTTACAACAACGTTTCGTCCATACTTCAACTCCGTCCAAAACTTGAATCTGTCGCGCGCAGAGCTCATTTTTCGATTTACCTCAAGGAACGCACCTTCGATGGAAGCGCGGAGGCCATGGGCAATATGGACGTTGGTATGTGACGTCACAGCAACGATGCTGCATCTATCGTTTGACGACTATTTCTATGTTGAATTGACTTTTTATTGCGTGATTTCCATTTTCATCTGGCACATGACACAATTCATCGGGCAGATGGCCAATTACTTGGGCACACGGCTAATTATATCGGGCACACCGCCAAATATATCAGGCACACGACATCCGTGTGCCAAATTAAACGGGCACCTGGTCAATTATATCGGGCACACCACCAAATATATCAAATACAGGGCATTCGTCCAACTTAACTGCAAAAAGGTGTAGTATATTAACGCTATCTCCACCAAAGAAAGCATTGTTCATCCGAATATTTATCCGGATCCCATTTCCATGGATGTCAGAATGATTGCGTAGCAACACCATCGGTGTTGCTACGAGGGAATTGCTCTCCGTAAGCCTTAATTATTGTGAACAAATCCGAATCCGAAAGAAAGAAGACCATTGTGTATTGTCGATTTGATACAAATTTGGGGAGGGGGTGCAATTGAATCGCGCCGACCAAACCGATCCACAATCGATCTGATTGGTTGAATTTCATTGAGAAGTTTTTAATTGGCTAATCATTTTGAGCTCATCTGAGGTAGCCAATCAAATCGATTTAAATTCCAACGAGAAACCACGCCACAACACGAAATTTTACTCGAAAGCACAAGAACTGTTACTTGCTTCTCATGGGATGTTGACGTGCTCAAAGGTAAAACGGCGTGGGCGGCCCAGTGCAGAGCGTCACTTCTCTAGCTTATCTCGACTACTACGTACTAGTAGTAGTACTAGTAGTAGCAAGCTACAACATAAGTCTTTGCATTGGTGTCGAAGTTGTTGAGGAACTATAACGTTAATACAATAAAAGTACTGTTGATGGTTCGTTCACATGAGTAACCGGGATCGGTTTCAGAGTCTGGTGGGCTTATCCGGACGATCTTTTCAACAAAAATTGCATGCCCACTCTCATTCGTTCGGGCATGCTGCAGGAAGTGCTGGAGTTTCTTCGCCTGAGCCACACGGAGGAATGTGACGGCGAGCTGCTGAGTCCATTCTGCGACCCGTACGAGTTCTACATGTCCTTGGGCATTGTGGTGGCGACCATATGCGTGGCCGGGATGATGGCCGGCCTCACGATGGGATTGCTCAGTCTCGACAAACTCAACCTTCAAATCCTCCAACTTGAGGGCACAGATGTGGAAAAGGAGCGTGCGAGTCGGGTGCTTCCGCTCATCCAGCGGCATCATCGTCTGCTCGTGACGCTGCTTCTCTTCAACGCCGCCGCGAACGAGGCGTTGCCGGTATTCCTTGCGCGGCTCGTCCCCGAGACGCAAGCGATTGTCATCTCCGTCACGTCCGTGCTCATGTTTGGTGAAATCCTTCCGTCGGCCGTGTTCACAGGCAAAAGTCAGCTTGCGATCGCGGCGGGCTTCGTTCCGTTTGTCGAACTGATCATGATCCTTGCGTTTCCGATTGCATTTCCTATCTCCAAGATGCTCGACTGGTGCGTCGGCGAAGACCACGACGTGACGCGGTACAAGCGCAAGGAGCTCAAGGCGCTAGTGGCGCTGCAGAAGGAGGCGCATCCGCTGCCGTGTCGCGGCTCGATGCTGTCGTACTCGCCGTCGAAGAACGCCATGAGGGCGCGGCGATCCGCGGGCTTCTACAGCGCCGTGGCCGAGCACCTTCTCGATGAAGTCGACCACGTACTCTTGCCACATGCGACCCACCTCCACACGGACGAGATCACCATCATCCACGGCGCGCTGGACCTGACGACCAAGACCGTGTGCGACGTCATGGTGCCGTGGTCCGAGGTGTTCATGCTGGATGAAGACAGTCGTCTCACTAAGGACTGCCTCGCGCACATCCTCTCGTCCGGCCACTCGAGGATCCCCGTCTACAGAAAGCACCGTGTCAATGTCGTCGGTATGTCGGACGCCACCATGTTTGTTCGCCTCTACTCACACTATTTGCCGTGTTGACACTATTTCGTTGAGATATTGTCCTATTTTACCCAAACTTTCGACTTTTGTGCTGATTCTTTGCCAAATTTACAGTATCGATCGTTGATTCTTTGTTGTACTCGAGTATGTCACGATGGTCCAGTGTCACACTAATTTCAGTCCCACACGAATTCAATGTTGAAGAGTGGATAATTTGATTGGCCACTTGGTTTGTGGGTTGGGTTTTGATTGGTCGTATCTCGATTGCCATTTGGTTCACATACTTGGAATCGACGATATCAATATGATTGTGTGCAGGCCTGCTGCTGGTGAAGCGGTTGATAGTCCTCGACCCGTCGGACGCGCGGCCCCTGCGCGAGCTCATGCTCAAGAAGCCCATCGTCGTATCTCCCGACTTTAGCTGCTACGAAGTCCTAAACGAGTTCCAGAAGGGCCGCAGCCACATGGCGCTCATCACGCCGCAGGTGGGGTACGTCCAGCACTGCTGGGTCACGGGCGAGCCACTCGAGCCGGACGACGTCGAGTTTGTCGGGATCATCACCATCGAGGACGTGGTCGAGGAGTTGATCCAGGAGGAGATCCAGGACGAAACCGATAGAGCCGACGCCAACGTCCGCCGCTTCGAAGCGCAGGCGCGCGGCCTCCACAAGTGCGACGCCCGCCTCCGCGCATGGGCCGCCCGCGCTCGGCGCCGCGTACAGATCCGCCGCGCCAAGAGCGTCAAGCGGCTGTCCATTACCCCGCGAAACTCAAAGGTCAAACGGCACTCTGTCGACCATGCGACAGTGCACGACGTGAGTGCGCCCAGTCCGACGTCGTGGGCCATCTCGATGCCATCCGAGTCGTCGCCGTTGTTGTCGAGAAGCACGTAGTAATAGTAGTAGACACATAACTGAATCTAGTATATACGACAAAGTACTGGTAGTAGTACTAGTTGTAGTAGTTTCCACTAACGTTATGTTTAATTTACTTTCTTCTGTCGGATGAATATATATATATATATATATATATATATATATATATATATATATATATAATATATATAGATGCCCACGGTGAGCCTATACTCTGTACTAATAGTAGCGTTGTGATCGGAGTACTACTATAGTAGTCAGGGTTGACCCTAAAAAGGCTAAAGTGTCCGCTTAGCTTCGTTTAGTGTCGGGACGGTGGCACCGATCGAACCCTGTAGCAGCGTACATATTACTACATGTTGTATCCTACTTGAAGTATAATACCCTTGTTCAAAACCAAATCGACACTATTAATAGTAGGATATAACCAAATGTCACTAGTACACTTAACACGCCCACACCCGGTTGTTGGCGTTGGTATTGGGGAGCTGTGCGTTGTCGGTGGGAGGAAGGTGCCGCTTGAGAGGGTGGTTGGAATAGACACCTGTGAACGGCGCGGGCTGCTGGAGCAGCGTCAGGGGCACGGCGATGTGCCCGAGCGAGTCGACGGTCATCGAGTGCCGACTCGTTTTGGGCGGAAACACATGCGCCGACAGCGCCATGTCGATCACGTGCTGCTTCTCCACGACGCGTCCGCGCTGCCAGTGCTCGACGGCGATGGACGAGTCCGACAGATAGTCGACAAGCACGCACGGCACCTGGTGCAGCTGCAGCAGCTGGGCCACGCGGTGCCGGTGGTGTCCGTCCAAGATGGCACCCGTCTTGATGTCCACCAACAGCGGCCGGATGTACGCGCCCCACGACAGCGTCGCGGCCAACAACGCTTCGACGTGGTCCACGGACACGATGGCTTCATGTGGCTTGAGCCACTCGACTTTCACGAGGTGGACGTGTGGTAGAGACGGGAACCGGTAGTCGCCCTCGCTGTGGTCTACATTGCAATCGACGTACAGACTGTGAGTGACAGAGAGGACGAGGTAGATGCAGATAGCTAACTAGCTACCTGTGGCAACAAGGTCCTTCATCGCTGCCGCCCTCGAGTGCTATCAACAAGCAGCGAGACTCCGGACTAAAAGGTTGGGACCAAACCGTTGCGACGGTTTCAGATTGACCAGAGTGCACGACTGTATGGACTGTGTCCAAGTACAACATGCAATGTACGTTGTACGATTATACTAGAAATGTCAAGGAATGTACCGTACGTTGTACGTATTTGTCTCGAGATGTACGATATTGAAGTGTCGCCATTCTATCTTTGATCATAAATTGTTCCACACTACGAAGTCTTCTATCACACGATGTCGTCGTCGTCGATCACGAGGGAGGCTGGCTTGGTGCTGCTGGCTTCACGAGTCACGTCGTCCGGGTCTTTTTCTTGTCGGTCCTTAGCCCGACCCAGCAGACCCTTGAACTTTTGGACGGCTAACTGCACGCCTTGCTCCCGAGCGAGTTCCGCGGGCGGCCGCAATGGGACATCGCTTTCGTCCAGAATTTCCTCCATGATGATCTCTTCGAGGACGTCTTCGATGGTCACGACGCCAAGAATCTCCACTTTAGATGGATCAATGTCAACGTTCGCCTTCCAGCAACCAGTCACCACCTCCTACGTCGAAGTCAATGAAGCTAGGATTGCACGGCCTATTTATTACTTGTATGGCGTACCTTCTGGGAGGTCACAAGAGCCAAGTGGCTCCGGCCTTCCTGAAACAAGTTCAAGATCGAATAGCAAGAGTGCTCGGGGGAAATCACAATCGGCCGCCGTAAAATCAGATCTTTCAGCGGCTTTTCTTCGGCAGGATTGAGCACAATCAGTCGTTTCACCAGCAAGAGACCCACCTAGTAGATACGACTTAGTTAACTAGAAGGAATATATATCGATAGTTAGTTACCACGTTGGTGCGGTGGCCCTTGTACACTGGAATCCTAGAGTACCCACTGGCGAGGATGCGCACCATGACAGTGTCGCAGAGCTTTTCCTCCACGTCCAGCATAAACACCTTGTCGAACGGCGTCATGATCATCTGCACCGTCTTCGTGCTCATGTCCATGGCGCCGTGGATGATGGCCACTTCGTCGTTGTGGAGGTGGGCACCTTGTCACATATAGGTTTGTTTGCATACTCCACCAATTCAAACTGAAACGACGTACTTGTGGACTCGTCGTCGGAATCCACTGGTTGCGCGTCAGTTGGATGTGGTGGATGCGTTGTCGCTTCGTACGATGTCGACGTTTTCTTTCCCAACAAGGGCACACTCGCGTGGCTAGTATCGCTCTTCTTCAGCTGGTTTAGACTCTTTCGGTGATGTAGTGCCACCAGCGCCTTGAGCTGATTTCGTTTGTATCTACACACCAGGGCCGACGTTCAGGTAGTTGCCCGTAGCCTTGTATTTACACCGTAAGGCTATCAAACATACCGCGACACATCGTGGTCGTCGCCAAGAACGCAGTCGAGGGCTTTGGCAACCGGCCACGCAAGGGGGAACGCCACAAACGTGAGCACCCGCACCACGGGCACAAGCGCCGCGGCGATGGGCAGCTGCGCCTTGCCTGTGAAGATGGCGGCGGGGATGATCTCGCCGAAGAAGAGCACGCACGACACGGAGATGACGACGGCGTACGCTTCGGGCACGATGCGGGCGAGGAAGACGGGTAGCGCTTCGTTGGCGATCGAGTTGAAGAAGAGCAGAGTCACAAGGAGCAGGTGGTGCTGCCTGACCACTGGCAGCAGCCGACGCGCGTACGTCTGCTCAGTGGCCGAGCCCGTGGTCTGCAAAATCTCGAGGTTCAGCTGGTCCAGACTGAGCAGGCCCATGGTGAGCCCCGCCATGATGCCGGCCACAACCACTAGCCCAACGGACACGGCCAGCGCCATGTAAAACCCGTGGGGGTCGCACGCCACCGTGACCAAATCGCCACAACCCGACTCGGCCGACAAAAACTCTGGCACTTTGGCGTGACCATTGAGCAAGGCACCGAGGCTGGCCATCACAACACCACCACAGGTTCGGGACCTCTGCACTTGGAAAAATGTTGTGTTAGATGGAACATCCTGGCGGCGACAGTTTCAACATTGGATTGTCTACTGTTGCAAAGTTCAGGGTTGTAGTGAACCTGCTACTGTAATAACGTTAGGATGGACATCGTACTAGTAGTACTATTGATAGTGACTCGTACTACTAACGCTAGTAGTAGTATATTGCCAAGCCACCCCCAAAGCCCGTTTCCAGTCTAAAAAGACACGCCATCTTGTTCTACTCGTCAAATTACTCCAAGACAAGTAGTACTTGTTTAGTACTACTAACTACTACAAGTACACCTAGTCCAGGAATCGGTCGCAATCGATGGCAACGTGGCCTAGTAGCTCTTTACGCTGTCGCACTTTGGTCAGCAGCCCCTTGAGTTTGGTCGTGGCGCGCTGGAGTCCTCGCAGGCGCACAGTGTCCATGTACGTGTCGGCGGCATGCGGCGAATCGCTTTCATCGACAATCTCTTCCATGATGAGCTCTTCCAGCACGTCTTCGATGGTCACAATGCCAAGAATCTGCACTTTAGATGGGTCAATGTCGGCGTTGCCCCTCCAACACGCCGCTACGGCCTCCTTTTGGGGAGTCACCAGTGCAAAGTGGCTCCGGCCTTCCTGAAACAAGTTCAAGATCGAATAGCAAGAGTGCTCGGGGGAAATCACAATCGGCCGCCGTAAAATCAGATCTTTCAGCGGCTTTTCTTCGGCAGGATTGAGCACAATCAGTCGTTTCACCAGCAAGAGACCCACCTAGTAGATACGACTTAGTTAACTAGAAGGAATATATATCGATAGTTAGTTACCACGTTGGTGCGGTGGCCCTTGTACACTGGAATCCTAGAGTACCCACTGGCGAGGATGCGCACCATGACAGTGTCGCAGAGCTTTTCCTCCACGTCCAGCATAAACACCTTGTCGAACGGCGTCATGATCATCTGCACCGTCTTCGTGCTCATGTCCATGGCGCCGTGGATGATGGCCACTTCGTCGTTGTGGAGGTAGTTGCCTAGAAATTATATATATATATTTATCATCGACGCCAAATATTAATTTTTCTAGAATATATGAAATATCATAAAAAACGCCCATGCCAACCACGAAGTTGTGGCGTAAATATCCTTGGCATGGCAAAAGAATATGTTTACAACGGCTAGTCCATTCCTATTAATAGTTGGTGTATATATATATCCATTACTAGTTGGTGTATATATTTGTATATATATATCGCAACGTCCATATAAAGAATAATACAAAGAGATGAATTATTATCACAACAGATAGACAGAAGTACAAAAATAATATTTCCCTATCACCTAATCGGCACACAATCGAATCGAAACCCACCATGTGAATCAAATAGCCAATCAAAAGCATGAACATTTCGACATAGTGTATTGATGTCTTCCATGGCGACCATATTTCCATACAAAATTCAATCCACAATCGATCGACGGACATGGCGAAATAATACAATTTTCATTTCGGGTAAAAGGACAAGAACACGCATATATATATATATATACCCGTCATCGAGTAGAGCGGGGTCGCGGCGGCGTACTCGGGCCGCGGCGGGGGCGAGTACATGGGCACAACGGCCGGCGCGGCGGCCGCGTCCGTCGGCGTCATTTCCAGCGGCATCTTGTCGTCCTGGTCTTCCGACGACGAAAACGAGCGCAGTGTCAAGCGCGGCGGCGGCGGCCGGCGGACGGATCCGTACGAGGAAGGCTTGTCTTCGAGGAGCGGCGTGAGGGCGGTCGTGGACGTGCCCAGGTCCCGCGTCGACTGGCGCAACCACTTCTTTTGGCTCTGCTTGTGGTGCAGGGCCACCAACGCCTTGAGTTCCTTGCGCTTGTATCTACGTTGGTAGTGAAAAAGTGGTGAAAACAGGCACTTTGTAGGTCCTGGTTGGAAAAACCTATACTATAAATCATCAAAGCGAGGAGAAATTCACAAAAAAATGAAAAAATACATGGGAAATAATACTGTAAATTCGCTCTAAACGTCCAAAATTCGAGTGGGCTATCTACTCAATATGGAGCCAGGCTGGAGTTGTGATTGGTTGAATATACTTTCTGTAAGAGCCAATCAAATCCACTCAAAATTGGATTGTAGCCAATAGCGTCGTCAATTTGCGATTCGATTCGGCGGCCACAAGACATGGAAAATGCACGGCGACGCAAATCAACAGTAGGTCGATATCGTTCATACCGAGAAAAGTCGTGGTCTTCGCCGAGCCATCGATCGAGGAGCTTTGCGATGGGAAATGCGATGGGGAAGGTCACGAGCATGAGAAGCTTGACAAAGGGAACGAGGGCGGCGGCGATCGCGAGCTGCTGTTTGCCTGTGAAGATGGCGGACGGGATGATCTCTCCGAAGAAGAGGACGCACGTGACCGAGATCATCACGGCCTGCGCTTCCGTGACGACGCGAGACAAGAACACGGGCAGTGCTTCGTTCGCCGCGGCATTGAACAGAAGCAGGGACACGAGAAGCAAATGGTGCTTCTTCACGATGGGCAGGAGGCGCTCGGCTTGGACTTTCTCGTCGTCGGCGCCAGAAGTTTGGAGGATTTGAAGGTTCAGCTGGTCGAGGCTCAACAGACCCATGGTGAGCCCGGCCATCATGCCCGCCACAGCGATGAGTCCGATTATAGTGAGGACGCACACAAAGAAGCCTTCAGGGTCGCACGCGATGGTCAGGAGCTCGATGTCATCGCAATGGGTCGAAGACATGCGTTCGAGACCGAAGCAGATGTCAACTGTGGTGGCAGTGGATTCGACTCACTCGATGTCCGGATAATCAATGTCTGTTGGAAACCATCCACCAATCGTAGCCACGTACACTTATTCATGCGCTCTGATTGGATATAATGAATTTTATGATATTTATGACCAGTTTATTGTAAAACATGTTGAAGGGATCTGACCACGAACAGCCAATCACTTACAGTTGCCAGCAATATGCGCTCAATGATTGGTCAAAAGTAATTTCGAGGTTAGTTTATAACTAGATTCTGCAGCAAGGCTACGACAAATCGCACCACGGATACTATTATTATTTATCATAAGTCGTAGGTCTACGCAACTGTACAGCTGTAGTAGTGTACGAGCAACTCTCCACTCGATCAGATTTATAGCTCAGTTTTATACGGATTACAAGAACTTATGCTCCCCCCGATGGTTTTCTCTGTGAATATGTCTCACCATCAATCAGTCAAAAGCACGAAAAGCCACTCTATATTATCGGCCTCTTTATGCAAAAAATATCATCCATCTTGAAGCCTTCTCAGTAGGTCCAGTACTAATAGTTTATGACTAAGTACACTTCAAGGAAGATTACACTAACGTTGAGTGGTGTTAAAACAACCCTATTACGAGGCGTTCCGGACGACCGACACGGCCGCGTGGTACAAGGCGGTGGTGTTGAGGGGGTCGGCGGGGAAGACTGGGTTATGAGTCGCAGGCACGAACGTGTACTCGAGCGGCAGCAGGGTCTTATTCCATTGGGTTTTCCACGGAGAAATCGCCACCAGCGCAAAGCTCACGGTGGAGCCAGCGTATAAGTCTGAGATGTTGGACAAGGGTTGGGGCACGAGGTCGTTCGAGTCGACGCCCAACGCCACCGCGTCGTCGTACAACGCGCCCTATCAGTCATGTCCTAGTACTACTACTAGTACTAGTAGCGACGATACATACCGTGGTGTACACTTGGCCCCCCGGGAACGAAAAGAATTGCTGCGCCACGTCCTTGTACCCCCCAAACGCAACCGTGTGGGCGAGGTTATGCTGCTGAATAAAGCTCGAAAACACCGAGCACGTGCTGCCGCAGTACCCGTGGGAGACTAAGATCACATGATCAGCCGACAGCCCCTTGAAGTTGGCGCCTGGCGGGGGAAAGAAGTCGTTGTATGAGCTGCATCCGTAGTACAGTCCCTGGCTCACATTTCCCAATACTGTGTTGGTTACCTACACAAGAATGAACATTCGAAAAGTAATGAAAACATCTATATATTGTATTGAACTCGGCCGACAATCGATGTACGACCAATCAAAACCAAGAACACGAATCTAGTGGCCAATGAAAAACAATTCAACGTTGACTGTGAAGGATTACTATGTGTATGTGATTGCCAAACCGATCCACAATCGATCTGATTGGTTGAATTTCATGGAGAAGGTTTTGATTGGCTAATAATTTTGAGCTCATCTGAGGTAGCCAATCAAATCGATTTAAATTCCAACGAGAAACCACGCTACAACACGAAATTTCACTCGAAAGCACAATAAATACAGGACGATTTTTACGTTTTTACGTGCTAAAGTCAGTACAAAGAAACTCGATCGATAGATAGACTTGGCGAATCAGCATAAAAGTCAGCCAAATTTTGGGCAAAAGGACACATGTATATATATATATATATGTATTACCCCCTGGGTCGCCCATGACGCGTTCAAGAACTGCCGTTTCGTGGTGGTGCTGTACCACTGACTGGGGCAAAACTCACTGGTGCAGCTGATGGGGTCGTTCTGGAGCAACGATTCGCCTTGGGTCGCGAGCAACTCGATCAACGGACTAGCTTGTACGTGGTACACAGCTTCCGTGTGCGGCCCCGTGCCTTCGCGGGGCCCCGGCAGGTCGAGCTGCGGAAACAAGTACCGGAGGGTGGCGTACCCCAAGCAGATGTCGCCGCCGCCGTTGCCCGTGAGGTCGAGCACGAGCGTCGTCTTGTTCGAGTGCACGAACTCGGAGAGCGCGTCCGTGACGTTGGCCGTGAACTCCTCCGTGAACGTGGCGCTGTCTTCGCCGCCGATGGCGGAAAACGCGGCGATCTTGAGTACTCCCACGGACGCATCTCCGTCGACAGTGTCGTACGAGACTTCGGGCGTGGGTTCGAACAGACTGTGGTAGATCAGGTGCCGGACGAGGCGTTCAAAGTAGTGCTCGAGCTTGCCATTGTGGCTCGAGGCAGGGAGGGCACGACCTACTCGACCAACACATACACCATGTCATGAAATTGGAGTGGGATCAGCAGACAATCGATCGGCCAATCAAAAACCAGAACACTATTCAAGTAGCCAATAAAATTCACCGAACAATTCAACACTGACACGAATTAGTGTGAACTCCTTCCATAGAAACACATCCGGATTCGAAATTCGAGTGCACCACACACATGATCAACAGATAATTGATTGACCAATCAAAAACCCAGAACACGAATCCAGTGGCGAATCAAGTTCACTCTTCAACATCGAATCTTCATTCTTAAAAAGCGAGTGATGGTCGTCACTCCATACTTTGGAATACAAAGTACAGATGGAGGTATGTACGTACCTGGCTTGGCGACGCCGTTAAGACCGATCCAGTTGTACTGGACGGTCTTGGTTTGGTTGGTCGCGGCGTGGTACAGCGAGTACTCGACAAATGACTTGGTCGGGACGTCCAACGAAGACAGTGGTCGGTAGACAAACTGCCCGCGGCCAGTGCCGAACCCCGACACGGCCAGGTTGAAACGGGTGCCACCGTCCTTGAGAATACCCACGTGGTCGTCGGCGAACGATCGGAGGACGCTCAGCGCCGGCTCGCCGTCGATGCGCACCACTTCCCACCCGACCACGTCAAAGTCATGCGTTTCCGACGGAAAGAACTCGCGGTAGATGCTGACTTCGGTCGCGTCGGGTTTGGCCAGTTGAATGATCTACAAGGATGATGTTTGAGTGTAAATTGACATATATCGGAGAGAGAGACACTGTACGGACTTGCTTGTCGTTGCGCACGACCGAGATGAGCGAGGCTGGCTGCAGGGCGTAGAATTGCGAGTACAGACTGGGCTTGTGGTACGTCGTGTGCGCGTCCTGGAGTTGCTTAAACACGTTGTAGAGGGCGTCGTGAAGGGCCAGGTCGTTGGGAAAGTCGGCGGCTTCGATCGCAGCCAACTCGGCCGCCAAGTCCACCGGCGCCAACGTATACGGCCCAAACGCATGTTCGGCCTTGGCGATTTCCGTAAACACATAGTTGGGCAACTACACAAGCATCTCAAACCATTGGTTGAAAGTCGTGATGATGGTGTACCGTGCGGCGGATGTGGTCGAGGACGAGGGTCTTCTGGGTCGCGTTGTACGGTATCGAGTGCACGCACGTCTTGAGTTGGTCCAGAGTGAGAAAGCGCGACGTGAGGCACACGTTCGACGGGTTGGACTCAGTCGACGTCGCGGCGCCGGTGGTGCCATGGTGGGAAGAGACGGACGAGTACACGACAAGCGACCCGACGAGTCCGAGGACGGCGACGGCGGCGATCTTGAGCGGCGTGGACCGCGACGCCTTCTGGGGCTGGTCCTTCTGCAGCAGCTGCGAGGTTTCCATCGGATTCGAAGATGATCGCCAAAATTGGTGCCAATCAAACGACGCGCATGTCATCCGGTTAAACTACCTCATCCGGATAACACGGGAAAGGCCGCCGTCAATCCGAGGTCAAATCACGTTAAACGATATGATTAGACACCATACACGTTAAACACCCTCCATACCGTACGTTTAATCGGACACCTTCAACCGGCTGACAAATACTAGTAGGTATAGTCCGGAGTACGTACCTTCAAAGTAGCCAGCCTAAGGGCGTGTTCGGAGCGACTTTAGTGTCAGCGGTTTTTGGAAAAGTAGCCAATCAAAATCGTTTCCATCGACTTTTGCAAAGAGGTCAATTACAGCGACTTTTGGGATTGTGGCTATTTATTGGGCAAAAATATCAGAATAAATTGTTGATTGCTAACCAAAATTTCGCAGGATCACGCCCAAAGCACGCCCTTGTCGGGTGCCGGTGGTTCGTCACTCCACTCCGGTGTGTACTGGTAGGTCCTCGACGGGAGAACTTTACCCATGTGAAGCACGGCTGTGGTAAGTCATTTCCATGTCGAGGGTAGCTGCACACACAACGCATCGAACGCTGTACACATGCCCCTCCCGCGCGACCTCCTACTTGTACTGAACTCTAGGCTCTGTGTATTGTAAACTGATTTTAGGTTAGCTAGGCGTTGATCTTATGGGTTGCGCATGCCTAGAGTTAGTAGTGATGACTGCACGACTCCTTCGGGAAGGAGAAGGTCACACCGACGCACAAGGTTGAAACACATAGCATTGTCGGTCGGTTTGACCTTTACCGGTGCGCCATTAGCGTGGCAGTCTATATTTCCAAGCCGCCGACTTACTACTGACTTGCGTAGATACATAGTTCTCATGCGCTATATCTACTCTACGTCGTTTCGCCACTCGCCGCCTGAACATTTGGCCACCACAGCCACTACGCGACAACAATTTTCTGCGCTCCGCTGTCATAGAGCTGAAAATGGACAATGAATTTTAGGACGCATCATTGGTTGATTTTTCTCTGTTATTAACCAAAGTTAGTGAAGGCAAAAAGTCGCTGATATTTCAGCGGCTTGTGGAAAAAGCCAAAAACCGCTGACACAAAAGTCGCTCCGAACACGCCCTAATACTGGAGTACTAGTATTGCCCTTTTAACCAAAATTTGGACTTTAGTGCTGAATCGCCAAATCTATGATCGATTCATTTTACTGAATTTTGTATGCTAAAAAAGGTGTGATGGGTATCACACTAATTGAAAAATAATACACTAATTTGACATTGATGATGGTTTCCTGCAACCTGGTTGGCTAAATCCTTCTGCCGACATTGGTTGTGTCGATTCATTCTCCAAGTTGCTCCAGTTTCAAATAAACAACAAAACTACACCAAAGTAACCTACTACTAGTATGTAGTAATACAGTACTTACTATATTGTGCTTTCAAGCTAAATTTGGTATTTTTGGTAGATTCGACGAACGACGTCATCTAGTTACTTCGAAGTACCTGAAATCGTCGAGACGTCGTTTTACTTTATTAGTACACCTGTAAAATATACTCACAGTAAATCCTGTCAGATACAATGTTGAACTCTGTGAAATGGAGAAGCTTGGCAATGCACCGGATACTCCTACGATTTGATTGGTCGAAAGCTTTACATTCGATAATTTCATTGGCTACTTCGGGTCCGTCGATTACTCGTCGACTCAGTTCGTTTTGAACTCGAATTAGTAGTACCAATAACGTTACTACGTAGTACTCGAGTACATATACTTCAAAGTAACCTACTTCGTACAACTGTACCAGGTTTCAAGTCGTGTGGTACCAACCAGTGTGTTAAATACTTAGTGTCTGTTAACTATGTCGCCGTCGCTCTTCGTCCCACACCAACAGCCACTGCAGCGTCGCCAGCACCTTGGACGCAACCGGCACGCCAAACTCGATCGCGTCCACGTCGGGGTACCGCAGCAGCACGCCTTGCAAGTCTCCATGTTGCCGGAGGTCGTCCAAGAGCCCCGCGGGCACCGGCACGTCCCCCGCCGCATGCAGCCATGTCGTTAGCACTTGCTGGTACGTCGGCGAGTCCCGCAGCAGCACCAACTGCCCCACGCCCGTCTAAATCCACCAAAATATGAGATACAGTCTACAGACACACACATACCACGGCGTCGAGATGCGGGAGGTCGCGCTTGACGTCGTACAGCACCTCGTCCATGATGTGGATGCCCTTGTGCACGACGTGGCTCGGGTCCACGTGCAAATGGTGCGTCAAATTGCGCAGCTGGATCGTCCACATGCGACAGAGTGGCAGAAAGTGCACTATCAACCGGAACAGCGGCTTGGGCAGCGTGAACGACCGCACCAGGTACGACTGGTTGGGGGTCAGCGTAGTACTACTAGTAGTAGTACTAGCGACCGACGTGCCACCACCAAACGCCATGTACACATCAGGAGAAGACGGCAGTTCGAGGCTGCCCGGCACAAGATGCGGGACGCGACGGGGGGCCAGCTATATATATATATACATTAAAAAATATCCTCTGAAATTGAAACAAAAAACTACAGTTTAGTTGCTTGAAAATACTCTATACACATGAAGAAGTCTATAAAAAAGTACATATACTTCATTGAACGTACTCAAGTTTACGAAAAACTACAATATATTTAAAAACTACAGTATATTTAGTCGATCAAAAAAACTCTGAAATTGAGAAATTTAAAACTAGCTACAGTATACTATATTAAATGATGGTCCAATAAAAAAGACTCTGAAATTTTAATAAAATGAATTGATTCAACGTACCGTGGCCCGCCCACTCAGGTACAACGTGTACATTTTGACCAGTTCCAAACTTCGCAATTTGCGCAACCGCATCTTCATCAGTGCTTGTTGGTTCTATGGACATTATTCATACATCGAATAATACTAAATATATATATATATATATAGTAAACATGGTTCACTAATATATATATATATATACCTCAATCGTGAGGATGCGAATGAGCTCGTCGTTGCCGCGGCGGGCGGCGTTGTCCAAGGCGGTCTTATCGCGCTCGTCTTTGAGAAACATGTCCGCGCCCGCCGTGAGGAGCATCGTGATGGCGCCGGCATGGCCTCGCTTGGCCGCTAGCAGTAGCGCCGTGCTGCCTTGACGCTATCAAACGTACATCATTTCGTCAATAATTGTTTAAAACCACGAAAAAACACCAAAAATTTACAAAAAACTATGACGAACCGTTTGCTTGTCGACGAGGGCGCCGGCGGAGATGAGGATTTCCGCTATGTCCGCATGGCCCCTCTGGGAGGCCAGCATGAGTGCCGTCATGCCTTCCATCTACAAGGGAAGACGAGGTCAGAGTTGCTCAGCAAGTTGCGGACAAACGTACGTTGGCGGCGTTGGAGTCGGCGTCTTTGCCCAGCAAGGCCGACACGACCGCGGCCTGGCCTTCCTGGGCCGCGCGCATCAAGGGCGTCGTCCCTTTCTGGTTGGCGTAGTTGGCGTCGGCGCCGCGGGCCAAGAGAAGGTTCACGACGTCGATGTGGCCAAAGTGGGCGGCGGGGACGAGGGCGGCGCTGCGGTACTCCGAGGACGCGCCGCCGTCGAGGAGACACTCGGTGATGGGCACCATGCCTTTCTGTGCCGCCAGAAACAAGGCGGAGCACTTTTTGTCGTTCAACTCGTTCACGTCCACGTGGTGCGCAACCAGCAGCCGACACGCGTCCAAGTTGGAATACTTGACGGCGTTCATCAAGAGCGTGAACCCGATCTCGTCCTTTACGCTCAGAAGCGTGTGCCGTGTCTTCGCGGGCTGTTGCGTGAACAGCGCCGCAAAATGCTTGGACTCCCCCGTGCGAAGCAGCCCAAACAGGCGTAGTTGCAACTGTTGCTGCATATCCTTCTCATCGTCGGTACTATTCCCACTGCCGCACGTCTCGTCGGGCATGAAGCTCAATCGAATCTTCTTACGCACTGGCATATTCATCGCCGCGTCCGCGTCCTGCTGTGCGCTTGCGGCGGCATCGTTGTCTTCGTCCACCATGTCCACGTCGCTCCCAGGCGGCAAGGTAGTGGAAGGGATAGGCACGTCCCCTGTCACATCACCTGGATACCCTGCGTGGAAGATAAACATGGTGCTTTCATCTCCGCCGCCAGAAGTAGGAGCACGACGCGCTTGAGGTGCTGTTCCTTCTTCGTCCATCGTCGCACCACCTGGACCGTCTTCTGAATGTTATTCAATGTCCTGCCTGTTGTGTGCCAACATACAAACACCAAGTGATATCCACAACCCCATTAATCCGGATCCGCGGTCAGTTTATCCGGAAATCTGTCTTTTTCGAACTTCGGAGTTCCTGGTCAAACATATTAAATTACCTACACGTTTGTATTAAACTCAGCGTCGAGAGATAAAAATGCCACATTGGCCACTTTTATAATATTGACAAAATATTTCCTCGTTAAAGTGGTTGTGTAATTTACTGTTTACGTTATATACACTACTACCTAGTAGCTGAAACAACTATACTCGTACCTGACTGACTACAGTACAGTATCAGGAAGTACTATGAGATGTGGAGGACGAGGAAATGGAGGGGATCGAGCGGTGTCTTATGCAGCGGATTTCCTACTACGAGCCTTCGTTTGCTTTGTATATATGGGCGTTGTTAGCCACCGTCAAGACCACCGTGGAAACGGCGCTTCTAAAATAACCTTCAGATCCATCCTCTTGGACAAATATACTAACGTTACTCAGTACTACTACGTATACTAGTAGTACTGTATGCGGAATGTCATGGAGTTAGTTGTTACTAGTAAATGACATGGGTTCTCGCAGCAAGGATATAGTAGTACTAGTAGAACTCGACCAGTCCAAGATGTGCAAGGGATGTGCGAGGATGACTTTGAAAACAATAATCTTTTGATGTTTTAGGGCATATTTATATTACAGTAGTTCAAGTAGTAGGACTATTAATAGTAGTAGTTTTTGTATAGGAGTACTACTGTAGCATAGTCGCTAGAAAGGCATTTTTGATGATGGAGTCTGAATGAACAATCCCGCGTTGGTAGTGGACGACGAAGGGACGGCTCCTACTGGTGGAGATGATGCGGCTGGAGATGTCGTTAACCCTACAGTGCTGCTAGCCGTGTCGACAACCCTGGACGACGTGCGGCAAGACAATGGCGCGGCGGAGATGATTATGCCTGTGACTAAGAAGGTGCGCTACGGTAGTACGTACGATGCGCGCGCGATGACGATGAGTGTGGGCCTGCTTGACAATCGCCATATATGTACCCTACCACTCGTTCCAGCACCAAAGTTACTACAGTACACTTGTGAACACCCCTACTCCTCGATGGAGTGGACGTACAGTAGTTAGTGACCTTCCAGGGTAATGTTAGCCGTCCACCAGTTACGCAGTAGCTAAGTTAGGATATAGTAAATTACACTGGTGGACGGCTACTGTAACATTACCCTGGAAGGTGGTTCATCACGTAGCCCTGTTGCACTTGCCTAAGTACTATTAATAGTAGTTACTAGTAGTACCTTACTGTTAACTACAGTACCGTATAGTGTATATGTATTGCGAGAGGTGATATTTCACAACCAGCCGACACTCGTTTTCAAAATTTTGTTAATCCATTGCGTCATACTAGTACCAATTTGAAGTATACTAGTATTCAACATGTTCACAAGTAAATACTGGTACTGGTATCAGTTATTACAAGCAAATTATCGGCTATTACAGGAGTCGCAATAGATTAATCCGTCGCAATGCATATACACTTCGAAGTTGATTTTCTCATTTTACAGGAGCTTTTAGGCGATTTTTCAACGTTTTCGTAGCCACGGTAAACCTCGAAACCAATGAAATCGCTCCAACTAAATACTACTCGGGAGTAATATTCCGAAATAATTGTGAATTGACCTGAAAGATATATTTTTGAATAAGTGAGCCCTGATTGGCGCATTTTTCGCACCAATCGTTTTGCCGCATTGAACAATGGAAGTGGCCGTGGGAACCGATCACGTCGCCGTGGCGCCGACGACGCCAACGTTCTCCATGTGGGCTGGAAAGACCATCGTCGAAGCAGGAGACCTGGTGGTCTTGTTCGAGACGCACAACAGCATCACGTACGCGTACGTGAAACCTGACGAGATCTACCAGAACCGCCACGGGGCGTTTCACCACAACGACATCATCGGCAACCGGTACGGAGCCAAGGTGTATTCGCGCATGTCCAAGGGGTACATCTACATCCTCTCACCGACTCCTGAGCTTTGGAGCAAAGCGCTGCGTCATCGTACGCAGATCGTGTTCACATTGGACGCCAGCGCCATCACGTTTCAAACCCATTGCGCCCCTGGTACGGTAGCGTCCACCGCTTTTTCTTGTCGTACCTCATTACATCGGGTCCATGTAGGGAAGATCGTGATCGAGTCCGGGACTGGCAGCGGCGCGCTAACGACGGCGTTTGCCCGCACGGTCGCACCCCATGGACATGTGTACACGTTCGAGTTCAACGCGACACGAGCCCAAGTCGCCAAGTTCGTCCATACCTTTCTCTCCAACTATCTCTCGAATTCTGATCCGCATGCATCACCAGGGAGGAATTCATCGCGAACGGTTTGGAGAACGTTGTCACGATCGAATGCCGCGACGCGTGCGAACAAGGTCCTCCCTCCATCGATCAGCCAGCGTCAGCCTTCCATCTCACTTTCCATCATGATATGGGCGTAGGGTTTCCCGAGCATTTGGCGGGTAAGGTGGACGTCGTCTTTCTGGACCTCCCGTGCCCGTGGAAAGCCGTACGTTGATGTTTGTTTGCGAACGCGACACGTTTTGTTAGAGAACGCGACACGTTTTGTTAAAAAAAAAACACAACACCTTTTGTTAACTTCACAATTGTAGGTGGGTCACGCCAAGAAGATGCTCAAGCATCACGGCGCGTTTGCGTCGTACTCGCCATGTATGGAGCAAGTCCAGCGCACGTGCGACGCGCTCCGATTGGATGGCTTCGATCGTACGTCTGGTTTCATCTATTTAGTTCTTATTTATTATTTATTATTGTGGAATAGTTTCTTTTTGTTCATGTACTTCGTATTTTTTATTTGTGTTATTTACTTTTGGATTAGGCGTCCGTACGATTGAGACGCGGTTGATGCCGTACTCGGCGCGCACGGTGGCGTTGCCAGTGCCGTCGTTCGAAGGTAATACATAATTTTCATATATTTTTGTTCGATTTAAATATATATATTTATTTATGGGGTAGTGGAGTACCAACGAGTGAAGCGAAAAGCCGTCGAAGACGAAGTAGAAAATGAAGCGGATAAGCCCAAGACAGTGACACTGGCCAAGCGCGACGAAGAAATGCGAGGCCACACGGCGTTCCTCACGTTTGCGTACAAGTTCTAGGCCAAATTAACTGGACGATTTTGCTACTTTAGAAAGCGATTACTCCGGAGTACAACAACAGTGGATGACTGCCAAAAATCTCGCAAACGAAAATAAGCTCGTCAAATTCTTCCGGATAGAAGAATTTTGGGGCAAACCCAAATTCATTTCGTTGTGGAAATATCAATTTATAGAGGCTTTGATGTATTAATTTGCATATATTTTGGTTTGTGGACCAGACTATGCGAAGATTGATTTTTCGACTTCGCATCGTACAAATTTTGTGGAGGGTTTTATTTTATTATTATTACAAATGAAAAATTATGTTTGCGAGATTTTTGGCAGTCATCCACTGTTAAAGGACACAAAAGTCAAGTATTAAACATCCCAGTGTTCACCACTTAGTGACTAACTTAATACACTATGGGAACGCTTGTATTCTGCCCTTCAAAACGACACTTCGGAGCCCTCTCTAGTTATCCTCGTCTAGAACGAGTCAATATCATATTAGTGGCATAAGTCCATATATTCACAGTTGTTCGTGTTGAAGGGGTATGAATAGCGAGTGTTTTATACCCAGGTATGTACGGTTGCGGTGTTGGGCTTAGGGGGATGCCCCAATGAGCACGGCCGACAAGGTCGCCCCGATAAGGATGGGTGCCGCGAGACTCGAGTACACCTTGAGCGTGGTTCCCTTGGGGCAGAAGAGGCGCTGGGCGAAGCAGCTTGTGTCGCCCTGCTGATGGAACGACGTCAGGGCCACGTACGCGCCGTTCAGTCTCAGCCACAGCCCCAGCCCCCCCGACCAGTTGGGGCTCTCCCCGGTCACTTGAACGTGGTACATCCCCGCCTGCAGAAACGTCACTTCGGTCGTGTCACTTGACAGTGCAAACGAGGCCTTGTGCGAGTGCACTGACCAGTGCACGAAGTCCTTGGGGGTTGTGGGGGCTCCAGACGCTAAGGACAAGTACAATGCGTCGGAGGACAAGGACGGACGGGGAAGCACAGTCATAAGAGACAGTTTGGGAATGACGTAAGTAGTAGTAGTAGTACCTTGGAAGACAAAGAGCCGTTAATAATCTAACGGGCACAACGCGTGCGGCAATAACTACAATTAATGTTAGTTAATTGCTCCCAATTTTTGTAAATTTTTGTAAACTGCACAGCGGAAATATAGGATCTGACAACTGGCTGACTGCGCTATCCAAATACTACGTACTACTACATGTACAGTAGTAGTACATATGGCACTAAAGGCACATGGCTAATTATATCGGGTGCATGGCCAAATACATCAGGCATTCGACCAACTTAACTGTATAATCGTGTAGTAATCAAACTACAACAGAAACATGTGTCATCGCGGAGTTCGCGATTTGATTCAAGACTTAACTGATGGTTAGACCAAAGCATCACCCACCGCCATCTGCCAGAACCGACTTAGGGGAAAGTCACGTTCCAAATGAGATTCGAGTACTAAATACTCGGAGAGAAATCGAATGAACAGTTGACTTGGAAAGAGAGGGTTCGCTGCACGAGCTCCGTTGTCACTTTTTCTTTCGCTTTGACGGAATGACCCCCCGACCAGCCTCCCCCATGGGCTCCACCCCGGCCCTCCCGCCAGACACTTCGTTGACGTTCACATCCCTCGGTCTGCTTTCGTGTTGACCTTCGAGACACTGCGGGCGACTTGTCCATGCGATTGTGGTTGGAAGACAAGAAAACCAAAGCTCAATGGTAGCATTGGCAATTGGCCGTTGTCACCTCCATTAACTGTAAATTTTGGTTGCAGGGAATGCGTAGCCACGAACATCGCGAACCACGTGCCTCAAGGGGCCAGATACGCGTTGCCGTCGGATGTGGTGGTGACGTTCTTGAAGGTGCAATCTACCAGTAGTCTGTCTTGGTGGAAATATGATCTCAAGTGTGTGTATTATAGCGTGCAATGGAAGGCACGACCCCCGAGACTTGGCACGTGGCCCTTCAAGACTTGGAGAAAGGACATGTCAAAGTTGTGTTGACAGTGGCTATTTTGGGGGTCCTTGATGCGGACTTCTTGTTCAAGATTGTGTCGTTGGTGGTTGAACGAATTGACTCTTTGGAGGCCAAGGTTCGCGATTTGGAGGAAGGATTGGGGGCTGAATCAACTGATGTCGACATGGCCGAAGAAGGAGGAGGGCAGTGAATCGGGCGTGTTTTTGTCGCAAGTTGTCAACGTACGCACACTCGGAGAAGATTATGTGGGCCAAGGAAGTCCACTCGAATCCCGAGTATTTTTAGTTGAGTGATGATGAGACTGTCACCATGTTGTTGCATCCGGGGGTGTATCACATTCAGGTGCCGATTGGACGGGCAGTTGGGGGCGTGAAATTGCTGCTGGACTCTGTGTCGTATGGGACCAAGAACAGAGACACCATCACGCACACGGAGTTCACGACGCAGATTACTGTAGTTATGTGGAGGTGTATTACGGTCAGTATTTGGACACCAGTGCGACGCTCCATATCGTGCGTGCCAACGTATTCCCACAAATGTAGTTGGTGGGATCGGCAGGTTGCCCTGGAATTAAAGGCCCCAACTACGACGACTGCTCCTCGCCGCGATTACTGAGCCCTGCGAGCACCACCAAGGCGCCCCTGCGATGCTGAAATACTACGTCGATAATTATGGTGGCTCAATGAATATTTCGTTTCTGAAGTGCTAATTTCTCCCTGCTTTGACAATAATAATGTGAAACCCACCTCACACTGTCAAGCACTGCAAACTCACTTGACTGTAAAACGGCACGCCCGAAATAATGGTAGCAATACAAATAGTGTGTTGATAATCGGTCCATAGAAGCCAACGGCAGCAACGCGTGCGACAATACTAGTAGAGTTTCGTCGTGTGAAATATGCTTTTTTAGTTCGTGAAGTCGACAGAGAAATGAAATTCAGATTTAGAGTATGCGACAGCTTCTAGTGATACTTTATTTGAATAGCTTCATAGCGACGAGAAGTTCCACGGCTATTCACGTACATCCAGAGTTTCACTTTTTCATTTGCCGTATGACCCCTCGGCCAGCCTCCATGGCCTCCACCACGGCCCTGCCTCCAGAGTCGCCACCAGACTCGGCACTGTCTCTCACCAACCTTTCGTTTCCATCACACCCCTCAGCCTTCTTTCGCGTTGACCTTCGAGACACTGCGGGCGATTTGCCCATGCGATTGTGGTTGGAAGACAAGAAAACCAAAGCTCAATGGTAGCATTGGTGGATTATTACCCTCGAATGAACCGTGTTGTAGGGAATGCGTAACCTCGAACATAGCGGACCACGTGCCGTCCGGAGCCAGCTACGCCTTACCGTCGGATGTGGTGGTGACGTTCTTGAAGGTGCGAGGATTGAGTGTCTAGTAGGACGAGTATGATTAACGATGTGCATTCTAGCGTGCAATGCAAGGCACGACCCCCGAGACCTGCCACGTGGCCCTTCAGGACTTGGAGAATGGATACATCCAAGTTGTGTTGATAGTAGCGATATTGGGCGTGCTTGATGAGGTGTTCTTGTTCAAGATGGTGCCGTTGGCAATCGATAGAATTGACGTTGTGGAGGCCAAGATTCGCGATTTGGAGGAATCTATAGCCAACTCCAGTCAAGGTCGGAACGTAAGCCAAGAGCCCGAGGGAGAGGACGCTCATGACCACGTGACCGAAGAACGAGGGACAGTCAATCGGGCATACTTTTCCCTCAAGTGTACGAAGGCCACATGGAAGAACGAACTGGTTGTGTGGACAGACGATCTCTACTCGGATCCGGAATACTTTAAGTGGTGCGACGAAGATCGGGCTGTCATCACGCTGGTGCACCCCGGGGGGTGTATCAAATCCAAGTGACCTATCAACCTACGAGTGGCGTGGTGCGCTTAGTACTGAATGGTGTGCAAGTATCATGCACGAACTCCAAGCTCGGCGACTTTCGCAATTGTATTGCGTATACGGCATTTACGACGGACCGGTGTGGGCTGCAGCTGTACTGCAGTCGTAGTGTGGACGCTGGAACGACGATTCAGATCCTGCTCGTCAGCCCATTGCCAGCGTGACCTTAGTGCTGCAGAGGACCTTTAATCTGTCAATATATATGTATGGTTCATGGTTTTCCAATGTTCAAGGGTTCTGTGCCAATCATTAGTGGACGGTGATTGGTTCATTTTTGAAACTGCTACTATACCTCAATTTCGAAATCATACTTACAGTATCCACAAACACTGACAGGCCGGAGCTGTGATAGTTCCTTCTACCAGTCGCTCATGTTAAATACATTCGATGGCATTCCACCTCATGGACGTGCGGCCGTTCGATCGTCGTACCCATGAATATGATTTCACTGTTAACGTTAGCTCTATGAACGACACGCAGTCCCGACACGCAGTCCCTATTCGAACTTTGCCAGCTAGCAAAAACAATACTGAGTGGTGTCACTGCCCTTATGCAAGTGCAGAACTCCAGCCTCGAGGGCCTAGTACCATGTACCTATGCAAATTGTGCGACGGCAGCCTATCGCCGAGTGACGGGTCAAAATCAAGTGGGCAATGAAACCACCTAAGCAATTAAACGTCGAAGCTGGTATAAACGAGTCTCTAAAGCAGGGGAGTGGAAGGATTCAACTAAATAACACGGTAATGCAAATACCTTTGGCTATCGGAATACACGGCACATTCTATCTCAGACGCTCAACGGCTATTCACGAGCATGAAGAGTTCCAGTTGCTGTCACTTTTGCATTTGATCAACGCCATACCGATCAGCCTCCCCTATGGACTCCACCTCGGCCCTCGCGCCAAACTCGGCGCTGTCGCTCACCACTTTGCATCCCCATCACATCCCTCGCCTTCATTCGCGTTGACCTTCGAGACACTACGGGCGATTTGCCCATGCGATTGTGGTTGGAAGACAAGAAAACCAAAGCTCAAAGGTGACACACAAAGTCTCATCTTTACCTCAAACTCACTGATTCGTAGGAAATGCGTAGCCACGAACATCGCGGACCACGTGACGTCCGGAGCGAGCTACGCCTTACCGTCGGATGTGGTGGTGACGTTCTTGAAGGTGCGAGGATTGAGTGACTAGTAGGACGAATATGATTAACGATGTGCATACTAGCGTGCAATGCAAGGCACGACCCCCGAGACCTGCCACGTGGCCCTTCAGGACTTGGAGAATGGATACATCCAAGTTGTGTTGACATTGGCTATCTTGGGCTCATTCGATGAGCTATTTTAGTTCAAGATGGCGCCGTTGGCAGTGGAACGAATTGACGCTTTGGAGGCCAATGTTCGCGATTTGGAGGAAGCCTTGTCGGGTCAGAACTCCGACCATACAACTGAGGACGTGGACCTGATGACGACATGGCCAAAGAAGAAGAGACTGTGAACTGGGCATACTTTTCGCGCAAGTCTACAACGGCCACAAGCATCGGAGACAGTGTGGCGTGGACCGAAGATCTCTACTCGAATCCGGCGTACTTCGAGTGTTGCGACGGCGATGAAGGTGTCATCTCGTTGTTGCATCCCGGGGTGTATCAAATCCAGGTGACCTATGGACCAGCGAATGGAGAGGCGCGCTTGGAACTGGACGGTATACAAGTGTCTGGCTTGTAGTCCAAGCTCGGCAAAGCTCTCAAAGCTATTGCGTACACGGCATTTACGACCGAGCCTTGTGATGTGGAGGTGTCGTGCAGTCGTGTCGTGGACGCTGGAGCGACCATTCAGATCTTGCTCGTCAGCCTGTTACCAATTGATGCTTAGGAGACTCTCTAATGTTGTCGACATATGTTTAGCAATGACTTTATTTCGAACGGTTCCCGAAACTAGTTTCACAGTGTTGAGATGTCGCTTCGAAATTCAAGCACGGTGATTGGTGCATTTTTGTAACTGCCAAAGGTGATGACACTTAAGTTCGACATGTAATCATCATCATCCACGAACATTCACAGGCGGGAGATCCGAGTGACCATCTACCAGTGCCGCGGCTTGCTGAAGGACGTCGTCGCCCGTGTTGTTTGTATGGTGTCGATGGCGGAGAAAGAACTCCACGACATGGATGTGCCGCCGCTTGATGGCCATGTCCATTGCCATGGTCGAATATCCTTCCCTTCGATGGGAATGCAGGAACTCGAGGACGTCCAAGTGCCCGTTCGATGCAGCGAAATCCATTGCTAGTACCGTACAACCTTCCCGACGCTGTTCATGGAGGAATCGAACAATGTCCAGAGCTCCCCGTAAGGCCGCAATGTCCATCGCTGCCGTCGTGCATGCATACTGGCGGTCGTGGAGGTACTAATGGCGATGCAACAAGCGTAGATAAATCATTCAAACCTTTCAGAGTATGGCTTGGCTACCTCAACAACGGCGAGGGACTTGGCGCTGTCTAAGGCTTCTGTGGACCCACGAATGTGTCGGGTGTGGAGAAACTCGAGCATCTCAATATCGCCTACCACAAAGGTCAATCCAGCATGATAGCAAGTAGCAACGTACCTTGCTGGGAGGCGATGTCGACCAGGCTGGACGAGGCCGCTGATGGTTTGCAGAGAAGGACATGGCGGACCCACGCCGTCTGTCGCCGCAACAACGCTTGCTTTAGAAGTTTCTCAAGCCACAGTCGCTTGAATGGACACAAAGGAATGCGGAAGGTGGTTTGTCGGAACTCGACTTCCACGTCCACCTCGAGGTCGTATCGTCGTTGGTCGAGCTCGTTGACGAGGTGTCGCTGGAGAGCAAAGAGTGGAAGCAGGTTGCCGAAGAGCCCGTCTTGGAACGAAGTGATTCGCATGAGGAGGTGGGCATTGCACACCACCGCGGCCGCCACCCGCGGCAACTGGCGCATGACCGAATTCGAATATAGAGTTATTTTGCAATCTTCATTCGAAAAGTCGCGTCGAATACAGAATAAAAGCGGACCAATCACAAGCGAGTAACGGGTCACCTCAAAAACGTTCGATTCATTTACCAAAAGTAACGGCAAGAAGGTCCAGACAAGCTAGAAGAAGGTCCAGACAAGCTCCGCGCGTCCGTCGATGTAGACGAACGAGACGACGTCCATGCGCATGAAAGAAAGGAAGTGCGGCAATGGACATGTGATGACTTTCATGCACGTGAAGGTGGAATCGAGGCCCACGGACGCACTTTCTGGCAATGACAACAGGAACGACTGGGAGATGCGTGAACAGACAGGTGTACGAGAAGAGATAGCGTGTGCGTGTTCACCTATCCTTGTGTAGCTATCGCAACCACCGACTGTTCAAAGCAGGTATGTTAAAGGGAGTTTGTGTATTAGTTGTGGCAAAAGAGACCCATGAAGTCTTTGACGAGGATGTTCCAGAAGATCTTGACAAACACAGCCGCGACGATCACCCAGATGACAATCCACTCGAGGTTCGTGTCATGCTGTCTTGCCAACTGCTCCCCCAGCACGTCCAACCTACACGCATCGTATCCACCATTCATTCCATTCATCACATCCAGAGCTGCTTACAATTCGCGCAACACGTCGAGCCGCGTGTTGAGGATGTGCACACGCTTGTCCACGTCCAGGTACTTCATCATATGTTTGTACAGAGGTTGGTACTCGTCGTCGTCCCAGAAGAAGTCGGGGTCGTCCAGCATGTCCGAGTTCAGGTTGATGTCACTCCGCTACACTCACTGGATCATGCAAACGTTTCCACGACATGATGACGGTACCTCAATGAAGAGCCGGCCAATCAGTTTGGAAATGTCCTTTTGCGAGTACATGTTGATCTCGCCCGTGTCGGCCAACGTCTGCGGAATGTGGCGCGTCTCCTGGATGGTTTCGTCCACGCGCTCTTCAAACACGTCCAGCTTGCACGACTGCGCCATCGCAAACGAAATCGCAATCTTCTCCGACGACCGGAATGAGCTCAGCGTCACGACGTCGTTGGCCACACTGCTACATGCTCGCATGAAGTTTCACCGGGTCCGCAAACCACCAAGATGGGGGGACTACTGCACCTACTACTGTTGTCGCCGTAGCAAAACTCCATCTCTTCCACATCCACGTGCTTGAGGATGCCGTTGGAAAACGCGCTGATCGCGTGGACATGCGCCTGTTCTTCCGCCTGCGTCAGCCCCCAGAACACGGTGCACCCCGTCCTACTCCCCGTCCATCGTCACTTTTTGCATGTCGATCAATTGCGGGGGGTCTTACGCAAAGTAGAACACGTCTTTGCGCTTAACGGCGCGCATCTCGTGTGAGATGGTGTCGCTAGAGATGGAGCCGACATGTGATCATGACGAGGGGGCGATGGAACGTACTCTTCGCGGTCATCCGACACGCACGACGAGTGGATCACGCCCATGTGCATCTTGTGCGTCCATCCGTTGGGGTTGAGTTCGCCGCCGGGGAGTTGCCCCGTCTGAATACGTTTCAACCACCGCAACAGCTTGAACAGCGACGACGACTCGCACGAGCAGTACGCCGCCACGCGCAACAGTTGCGGCACGTCCAGGCTTTGCTACATACATGTCCATCAGGGGATGAGCATGAGCGAGAACGAGTCGTACGCGAAACTTCTTCATACTGCGCATGCGCGTACGGCGGGTATACCGGTTCGTCGTTTCTTTCAGCACCGTCTATAGAGGTCGAGAGAGCATGTTAGGTAGATGAAGGGGAACTGGAGGATTGGACCTGCATGGAGGGACGAATGAAAAAGTCCCGCAGGGCAAGACGTGACGCTGAAGATGGAGGCATCGTCCGGTTCGTCTCGAACGCTCGGTCAAACCCGTCGTAGTCGTCGTCGCGTTCGTCCTCCGTCAACGAATCGTGGCGGCGATACTGCGAGGTCGACGTTGTGCCGTAGTTCTGGTGCTGTGGGCGGAGCAAGAGCGATGCGTCTGGACGAGACGATGAATATGGAGATCTTCATGCACGTCATAGTTCGTACCAGGTCGGGGTCTTCCATAATACACGCCCGAGTCCGAGTTGTAGTCGAGCGTCGGCGATCGTTGCTGCGATGACGACATCAACGGGGACAGTTCGTCGACAGAGGGACCGTCGGCGCCTTTGGATTCCGCGGCGAAGGCGGATCGCATGATGACGCCAACACTCAAGGAGGGCTGTCGGACGATCGAAGAATATGATTGACCATTTGTATGGTCAAGGAATTCTGACTTGATGTTTGTATCTAATTATAATATCATGAAAATATATCGAAATGCTAGCTTAAGGTCACGGAATTCTGACTTGATCTTTGTATCGGATTGAACTTTAAATATATTATTATTTCCTAGCTGCAAAATTGTTTTAATAACATCCGTAAAACAAACCATCGAAAACATTTTCAAAAGTCATTTGGTTATTCAATCCCCCCATGGTGGTCAAAGAAGCCGAGGATGTCCTTGACGAGGATGCTCCAGAAGACCTTGACGACCACCTCGGCCACGATCAGCCAGATCACGATCCATTCGAGCTTAGTGGCATGCTGCCGCTCCAGCTGCTCACTCAGCACGTCCAGCCTAAGCCATGCATTCCCATACTTAGTATCATTCATCACATCCAGAGCTCCTTACAATTCACGAAGGACGTCCAGCCGCGTGTTGAGGATATGCACCCTATTCGCCACGTCCAAGTACTTGATCATGTTCTTGTACAGTGGCTGGTACTCGTCGTCGTCCCAGAAGAAGTCGGGATCGTCCAGCATGTCCGAGTTCAGGTTGATGTCACTGCGCTAAAATATCATACACCCACACTCGTGACCATCACTCTTTCTAGTACTACTACTAGTACCTCGATAAACAGCCGACCAATCAGCTGCGAGATGTCCTTTTGCGAGTACTTTTTGATCTCGCCCGTGTCGGCGAGGGTCTGCGGGATGTGGCGCGTCTCCTTCGTCGAGTCTTCCACGCGCTCTTCAAACACGTCCAGCTTGCATGACTGCGCCATCGCAAACGAAATCGCAATCTTCTCCGACGACCGGAATGAGCTCAGCGTGATCACGTCGTTCATGACACTAGAACAGGGATGAACTACCTGTGTAAGTAGTACTTACTACTCATTCGAGTGAATAAAGTCCTGTCGACCAAACATACCTACTCGTGGCTCCGTAGCAGAAGTCCATGTCTTCTACCTCCATGTGCTTGACGCTGGCCTTGGAAAACGCGCGGATCGCGTGGATATGCGCCTGCTCTTCGGTGCGCGAGAGTCCCCAGAACACTGTGCATCCCGTTCTAATCGTTTGAATATGTACTAGTATCAAACACGATGATAAACTCTACCAAGGTTGGAATAAATGAAGACT
>NW_009798306.1:113222-114634 GCF_000520075.1 Aphanomyces astaci | reverse complement strand
GAGGATGTCCTTGACGAGGATGCTCCAGAAGACCTTGACGACCACCTCGGCCACGATCAGCCAGATCACGATCCATTCGAGCTTAGTGGCATGCTGCCGCTCCAGCTGCTCACTCAGCACGTCCAGCCTAAGCCATGCATTCCCATACTTAGTATCATTCATCACATCCAGAGCTCCTTACAATTCACGAAGGACGTCCAGCCGCGTGTTGAGGATATGCACCCTATTCGCCACGTCCAAGTACTTGATCATGTTCTTGTACAGTGGCTGGTACTCGTCGTCGTCCCAGAAGAAGTCGGGATCGTCCAGCATGTCCGAGTTCAGGTTGATGTCACTGCGCTAAAATATCATACACCCACACTCGTGACCATCACTCTTTCTAGTACTACTACTAGTACCTCGATAAACAGCCGACCAATCAGCTGCGAGATGTCCTTTTGCGAGTACTTTTTGATCTCGCCCGTGTTGGCGAGGGTCTGCGGGATGTGGCGCGTCTCCTTCGTCGAGTCTTCCACGCGCTCTTCAAACACGTCCAGCTTGCATGACTGCGCCATCGCAAACGAAATCGCAATCTTCTCCGACGACCGGAATGAGCTCAGCGTGATCACGTCGTTCATGACACTAGAACAGGGATGAACTACCTGTGTAAGTAGTACTTACTACTCATTCGAGTGAATAAAGTCCTGTCGACCAAACATACCTACTCGTGGCTCCGTAGCAGAAGTCCATGTCTTCTACCTCCATGTGCTTGACGCTGGCCTTGGAAAACGCGCGGATCGCGTGGATATGCGCCTGCTCTTCGGTGCGCGAGAGTCCCCAGAACACTGTGCATCCCGTTCTAATCGTTTGAATATGTACTAGTATCAAACACGATGATAAACTCTACCAAGGTTGGAATAAATGAAGACTCATTTAATCAAACACGATCATGTAGCTTCGAAGGCTAAGACTCTACCAAGGTTGGAATAAATGAAGACTCATTTAATCAAACACGATCATGTAGCTTCGAAGGCTAAGACTCTACCAAGGTTGGAATAAATGAAGACTCATTTAATCAAAAACGGTGAAGTAGCTTAGAAGGCTAAGACTCTACCAAGGTTGGAATAAATGAAGAATCATTTAATCAAACACGATCATGTAGCTTAGAAGGCTAAGACTCTACCAAGGTTGGAATAAATGAAGAATCATTTATCTTATGGATAAATAAGTCGTACGCAAAATAGAACACATCCTTGCGCTCGATCGCGAGCTGGTCATCGGTGGCCACGACGTGGCTCGTCCTACTGACGACATCGTGTGTGAGCAACTTTCTCGGAAACATGATGACCTACGCGTCGTCGTCGTCGTCGTCGTCGTGGCCGATGGACGCCTTGCATGACGAATGGATCGCGCCCATGTGCATCTTGTGCGTC